>NC_134356.1:429413000-429625500 GCF_048569485.1 Anomaloglossus baeobatrachus
AGATCTCCTACCTGTGACAAGATCCAGCCGAGTGGAGTCCCTGAAGGTAATGCACCGACACTACACCTGTGGGGCTTCACACATCCCCAACAACCAGCTAGGTCGCTCTGCAGGTCCAGATCGCTGTTGCGTTGTTGGCCAGGTCTGCCTGTTTGACAGTTCACCAGAGACTTTGTAGCGATCCCGGCCAGGTTGGGATCGCTGGTGGGATCGCTAGAAAGTTTCAGTGTGTAAACCCAGCTTTAGCTGCAACTTCAGAGTCTTTGGGCTTATCATCAATCTTGACTTTTGTTTTCTCAGACTCCAAGGCAGAGTCAATCTCTATGTCATCCATTTTGTCCTTATCAGCAGGTTCAACAGTTCCTGATTAAAACACTGGTGACTTCACTTCTATAGTGGCTTTTTCCACCTTTGTGGCTTCAGCTTTCTCTTGGGTTTCTGCAGTTTTACCTCCAGCCTTTTCTTGGCCTCTGCAACTTCAGAGGATTTCTCACACTCCATCCAATCAGCCTCAGGTTCTTTGGAGTCTTCATCATTTTCCTTTTTACATTTTTGGTTCCTTTTCTGCCATGAAGTCATACACCTCTGCGTGGTCCTCTTTCGCCTCCAGAGTTTTGGTGCCATTTTCACTGCCTGCCACCCTAGAGCTGGGTGGATCACTGGACTGCTCTCCGTGACCTTTGTGGATTTCACCTCCAGCAGCGCTCTACAGGATTCCTTGTCTTATAGCGATCATAACCAACAGATCATCTGCTTTATGCTCAGTAATCATAGCGGACACCAACACTGCTTTCTCGGAGTTTCTTTTCCTGTGATTTCATTCATCCTAGAAGTATCCCCATGTAGTTCTCAGATGTCTCCCAAGACTGCCCCGGTCAGGACAAGTGAATCCTCTCCCTTTCAGAGGTTTCTTCTGGAGGTATCACAAACTCCACATACTGACCATGTGTTAAAAAAAATAGACACCATTATGGCATATTAGACACACCCATGGATGGAGGTATAGGATAGGCAGACAAGCCCTAATGAGTCTTGTAGTACTACAGGTATCAGCCTAACCATATTACATATCACAGTAAAAACACTTTTTTTTTTTTTTTACAAAATAAGGGTTTTTTGCTTCACCAAATTTTGAAAACCAAAGTTTTTTAAGTTTTCTGCTGAAAGTCATGTGAGGGCTTATTTTTTGCGGGACGAGTTGGACTTTTTATTGGTACCATTTTTGGGCACATTTTTTTTGCTTTCTATTCTGTTTTTTTGTGAGGCAGAATCAAAAAGAAACAGCAATTCAGAATTTTTTTTTGGTTTCTTTCTCTACACTGGTCACTGTGTCATAAAATTGATAAGACACTTTAGTCTTTGGGTCAGTACTATTACGATACCACATTTATATTGTTTTTTTTTAAATGTGTTTTGCTGCTCTTAGGGGTATTTTGCACGCTGCAACATCGCTAGCCGATTGTAGCGATGCCGAGCGCGATAGTCCCCGCCCCCGTCACACATGTGATATCTTGTGATAGCTGCCGTAGCGAACATTATCGCTACGGCAGCTTCACACGCACTTACCTGCCCTGCGACGTCGCTCTGGCCGGCGACCCGCCTCCTTCCTAAGGGGGTGGGTCGTGCGGCGTCACAGCGACGTCACACGGCAGGCGAGCATAGAAGTGGAGGGGCGGAGATGAGCGGGATGTGAACATCCCGCCCACCTCCTTCCTTCCTCATTGCAGGCGGGACGCAGGTAAGGAGAAGTTCCTCGCTCCTGCGGCTTCATACACAGCGATGTGTGCTGCCGCAGGAACGAGGAACAACATTGTACCTGTCGCTGCAGCGACATTATGGAAATGACCGACACTACACAGATCACCAATTTTCGACACTTTTGCAATCGTTTATCGGTGTTTCTAGGCTTTACACGTTGCGACGTCGTTACCGACGCCGGATGTGCGTCACTTTCGATTTGACCCCGACGATATCGCAGTAGCGATGTCGCAACGTGTAAAGTACCCCTTACACCATAAAAAGTATTTAAAAACAATTGCTTTTGCATTGCTGTATTCTTAGAGCTGTAGTATTTTAATTGTTTTTGCTGACAGAGCTATATGGTAGCTTATTTATTGCAGAAAAGAGGTTTTCAGCTATACTATTTTTATTAACATGTGACTTTTTGAGCACAGTTTATTCCAATTTTTTTTGCAATGTGATGAGAAAGCATAGGGTTTTTGCCACATTTTTTATTTCATTTTTTTACAGTGTTCACTTGAAGGGTTTAACTAATATTACACTTTTGTAGATTGGATCATGCCAGATGTGGCAATACCAAATATGTGTATTTTTTTGTTTATTTATTATTTTCATAAATATATGTATTTATTGATATCATATTTCTCCATTTATTTGCTATTAATTTTCTGGGTTTCTTTTTTATACTTTTAATTTTTTTTTTTTACTTAGTCCCTCTCTGGAACATTAACTTTTAGTACATTGTTCGCTTAATAATCCATTGCAATGCACCAGCTTGCTCTCAGGAAAGCAGAAGTCCCGGTGGCGATTGCCAAGACGTACCCAGTACTGGGAATATCATATGTTGCGCAGAGGTTACATTAAATCTTAGAGCCTTCAGGTAAAGCCCATATTGACTATATAACGTTATCTTAAATATGTTTTGGTAAACAGATAAAATGCCAAAACTTGTGACAATGTTCAAATATTTCTGGACCTAACTATATATATTATTTTTCTTCATGGTATAAATAATGTAAAATGTGTATTTCCTTTTTTATTTTTGCATTCATTATAATATATTTACTCATTTTTACAATGTGCTGTTGATAATTTGACATAATTCCTTTAATATAAATGTTAATCTTTCACATTTATGTAATTATGACAATCAGTAATTAGTACAATAACATACAAATAATTATAGAATTTGATGTGTGGGCAGAATTAAAACAAATGAAAATACATACAGATTACATAATTTGTATAATATAGAAAGACATAGACCGCAATTTGTAGAGTGGCGGCTGCTGTTTTATAGGAATATACACGTGTATATATAGTGGGGAAAATAAGTATTTGATACACTGCCAATTTTGCACGTTTTCCCACCTACAAAGAATGGAGAGGTTTGTTATTTTTTTTTTAGGTACACTTTAACTCCAAGACACAGAATCACCCTGAAAAAATCCAGAAAATCACATTGTATGATTTTTAAATAATTAATTTGCATTTGATTGCATGAAATAAGTATTTGACCACCTACAAACCAGCAAGAATTCTGACTCTCACAGGCCTGCTTTCCTTTTCTTTAAGAACCCCTCCTACTCTGCACTCATTACCTGTATTAATTGCACCTGTTTGAACTCGTTACCAGAATAAGACACCTGTCCACACACTCAGTCAATCACACTCCATCCTTACCACCACAGCCAAGACCAAAGACCTGTTGTCTAAGGACACCAGAGACAAAATTGTAGACCTGAACTAGGCTGGGAAGGGCTACAGGACAGTAGGCAAACAACTTGGTAAGAAGGCAACAACTGTTGGTGCAATTATTAGAAAATGGAAGAAACACAAGGTGACTGTCAATCTTACTCGATTTGGGGCTCCATGCAAGATCTCGCCTCGTGGGGTAAAGATGATTCTGATAAACGTCAGGAATCAGTCCAGAACTACATGGGAGGACCTGGTCAATGCCCTGAAGAGATCTGGGACCACAGTCTGAAAGATTACCATTAGTAACACACTACGCCGGCATGGATTAAACTCCTGCAGGGTACACAAGGTCCCTCTAGTCACGCCAGTACATATCCAGGCCCGTTTGAAGTTCGCCAATGATCATCTGGATTATCCAGAGGAGGCACGGGAGAAGGTCATGTAGTCAGATGGGATGAAAATAGAACTTTTTGGTATCAACTCCGCTCACCATGATTGGAGGAAGAAGAAGGATGAGTATAATCCCAAGAACACCATCCCAACCATGAAGCATGGGGATGGAAACATCATACTTTGGGTGTGCTTTTCTGCAGCAGGGACAGGACGACTGCACCATATTGAAGAGAGGATGGATGGGGTTATGTATCACGAGATATTGACCAACAACATCTTTCCCTCAATAAGAGCGTTGAAGATGGGTCGTGGCTAGGTCTTCCAGCATGACAATGACCCAAAGCACACAGCCAGGGCAACTAAGGAGTAGCTCTGTAAGAAGTATTTCAAGGCCCTGGAGTGGCCTACCCATTCTCTAAACCTGAACCCAATAGAAAATCTTTGGCGAGAACTGAAACGCACTGAACTGAAAATCACCTCTCTTTTACCTCATTAAAAATTAAGAAATAATAATAAAAAATACACATATTTGGTATCGCTGCTTTCGTAAAAGTTTGATCTATCAAAATATAAGACAAAATTAATCAGATTAGCAAACAGTGTAATGAGAAAAAAGTCAAAACTCCAGCATTGCAGTTTTTGGCTACTGCAAGAACAGAGAAAATATAATAACAGACAATCAAAACATTGCATATACCCCTAAATAATATGAATTAAAACATCAACTCTGGGTTTAAAAAAAAGCCCTCACACCGTTTGCCAATCTCGATGTATGCTTCAGGCCATTGTCCTGCTGAAGCACTGTGTCATCTTTTCCATACCCATTGTACTGGAGTGTACGAAGTAACTCGTACTATAGGATGCCCACATATTGCTCAGCTCTGAGACCATCATCAATCCTGGTCAAGTATACAATGCCTTTGACTGTGAAACAACCCCATATCATCATGCTTCCTCCACCAAACTTGACGGTTCTTTCAATTTTTTTGATCCAATAGCCCCTTTTTCCCTTGTTTCTTCCACACACATTTGCACCCATCAGACTATTGACTATCTAGACCCGTCAGTCTATTGACTTAAGCCTGCTTTACACCTTACAATAAGGTGTGCGATCTCGTATGCGATGTGCCACGCCCAGGTCGCATATACGATCTGCCGAGATCGTACATAGGTCTTATATTTGCCGTCACACTTGAGTTATGAAATCTATGCAAAATTGATCAATATGTTGTACGATCTTTAAAGCCTGCTTTACACCTTACGATCCAGCATACGATATCGTATGCGATCGTAACCGCCCCCATCGTATGTGCGGCACGTTCAATTTGTTGAATGTGCCGTACATACGAGTAATCCCCCGTCACACGTACTTACCCGTCCATACGACCTCGATGTGGGCGGCGAACGTCCACTTCCTGGAGTGGGAGGGAAGTTCGGCGTCACAGCGACGTCACGTGGCAGCCGGCCAATAGAAGTGGAGGCGCGGAGCTGAGCGGGACGTAAACATCCCGCGCACCTCCTTCCTTCCGCATTACCGTCCGGGAGCTGCAGGACGCAGGTAAGATCTTTTCATCGTTCCCGGGGTGTCACACAATGCGATGTGTGCTACCCCGGGTACGATGAACAATCTGACGTTCAATTCATGAGGAATGAACGACGTGCGTGCGATGAACCTTTTACCGTTCAATCGCAATCGCAGTAACGTAGCTGTTACACACTGCAATGTACCTTACGATGCCGGATGTGCGTCACTTACCACGTGACCCCGCCGACGCATTGTAAGATACATTGCAGCATGTAAAGCGGGCTTTAGATCATGTGTGCTATGACGTCAGCATAGCCCACCCCTTTTTTCCGGAATGGATGAGGCATTTTTTTTCCTCTTGGTTAAACCTTTTTTTTTTTTCTCTTTATCACGCAAATACAATATCAAAAAAAGTGAAGCAAACTTAGCCCAAAAAAAACAGAATCAAAAAGAAAAATATTACAGAATTAAAACCTACCGTCAAAAACAAAACAAAATCAAATCACAATGTGTGAAACACCAAAAAAATGCACAAAGGACGCAGTAGCGCACGCAAAAGAGTCTACCACAGGACCAGATACATACATAAATGCAGTATTTTACCGCAGTAGCGAAAGCCTATTAAAGACAGAACAACGCAGGTGCGGACAATTAGCTTAGGGGGGGGCCTGAGTCATGTCATGTCACGACACACCCCCATAGCATATGACATTGATAATTTCAATTAGACAGATCGTTAGTAGGGTGCCACACGTTACAATATACTCATTTCTAACGACAAAACGTACAATATTTAGGAACTGAACAACGTTTTTGCGTTCAATCTTGATCGCACATAGGTGTCACACGCAACTATGTCACTAACGATGCCGGATGTGCGTCACTTACGACGTGACCCCGCCGACACATTGCAAGATCTATTGAAGCGTGTAAAGCCCGCTTTACGTCTCATCACTCCAAATCAACTGTTTAAAATCTTATACTTTTCGTACTTGTTTTGCAAACTGGAACCAATGATTCTTCACATTTTTGTGGGCCACCATTCCAGGCTTGTGTAATGTGTGTAACATGGTGCTTGTATGGATGAATGTGATCCTACTATTACAAAACATGTCACCTCCACTGCAATGTTTGTCGTGCTACAACTGATAGTCCTTGTTATGAGCCGACTTGTTGACTCTGATATTTTGCCTGTATGTCCACAGCTAGGCTTCTGAATGGATGGACGGACTTCAATTCATATTTTTCTAATTGTCATGGTGCTCACATAATGCAGTTTGGCAATGTTCTTGATTGAGAAAATACTACCGATGAGCTCAATGATGTGGTTTCTCTTTTCTTGGTAAATTTTCTTCTTGGCTGCTCCTTGATTCAAATCAGTGATTTTTCATTTGAGAATCAACCTAATAATGCACTGAGCTATTAGGCAATGTGTGAACAGGTTGTAATATGTAATATACAGGGGAAAAAAACATTTTTCAAACACCAAAGTAAAACAGCAACAATGCAGTGACATGACAAGCATCTGCATAATTAATCATATGCTAAATAGTTGCAAGTAAAATGTATATCTGAGATTAGTAAAATAATTTATAAGGTAGTCTTAAGCGGGCTTTACACGCTGCGATCTCGCTAGTGAGATCGCAAGCGATCGTAACCGCCTCGTCAGTTGTGCAACACGGGCAAATCGCTGCATGTGCCGCACAACCTCGCTTAACCCCGTCACACGGACTTACCTGCTCTGCGACGTCGCTCTGGCCGGCAATCCGCCTTCTTTCTAAGGGGGCGGTTCGTGCGGCGTCACAGCGACGTCACACGGCAGGCGTCCAATAGAAGCAGAGGGGCGGAGATGAGCGGGACGTAACATCTCGCCCACCTCCTTCCTTCCGCAGTGCCGGTGGAGGCAGGTAAGGAGATGTTCGTCGCTCCTGCGGTGTCACACACAGCGATGTGTGGTGCCGCAGGAACGACGAACAACATCGCTAATAAGCAGAAAACGATTTTTTGTTTCAGGACGACCTCTCCGCGGCAAACGATTTTGAACGCTTTTCTGATCGTTTTAGGTCGCTCATAAGTGTCACACACTGTGATATCGTTAATGACGCCGAATGTGCATCACAAACACCGTGACCCCGACGATAATTCATTAACGATATTGTAGCGTGAAAAGCCCGCTTTACATTCAAAGATGTAGTGGATAGTTGGTTATGGAGCCAAAAGTTAAAAACATTGTTACCTTTTTACTCATCACTGTATTACCGTATAACACTCATCACTTCTATCCTGGCCCTTCCTAGTGACTATGTCCCCATCCTGAGCATCTTCCCGGTAAATATGTTCACCATCCTGACCCCACCCTTGTACATACAAATGCATCTCAATAAATTAGAATATCCTCAAAAAGTTAATTTATTTCAGTTATTCAATACAAAAAGAGAAACACATACAGTATTATATAGTGTCATTACAAACAGAGTGATCTATTTCAAGTGTTTATGTCTGTTAATGTTTATGATTATAAAAAACACATAGAAAATAGATGTTTTTCAGCTCACCAGTCTGTAGATCTAGACGTCCACATTTGCCTATGATTAAGGAGTTTTTTCGCTGAAACGCATAAGGCGGAATTGGGGTTTCTGGAAGTTCCATCTCGATTTTAAGATGATTTTGGAACAAATAAAGAAGAATTTTACAGACATCAGTGCTAGTTTGTTTTCCATCCCCTCCTCCCTTCAATGATGCTTTATGATTATAGCTTACAGCCAATGAACACCCAAAAGTCATTATCTCAGAAAATTAGAATAATTACCACAAAACACCTACAAAGGCGTCCTAAGCATTTAAAATGGCCCCTAAGTCTGGTTCAGTAGGCTACACAATCATAGGGAAAACTGCCACTTGACAGATGTCCAGAAGACAGTCATTGACACACTCTACAAGGAGGGTAAGCCACAAAAGGTCATTGCTAAAGAAGTTGGCTGTTCACAGAATGCTGTTTCCAAGCATATTAATAGAAGGTTGAGTGGAAGGAAAAAGTGTGGTAGAAAAAGGTGCACAAGCAACCGGGATAACCGCAACCTTGATAGGATTGTTAAGAAAAGGCCATTCAAATATTTGGGGGTGCTTCACAAGGAGTGGACTGCTGCTGGAGTCAGTGCTTCAAGAGCCACCACACACAGACGTATCCAGGACATGGGCTACAACTGTCGTATTCCTTGTGTCAAGCCACTCATGACCAATAGACAATGCCAGAAGCATCTTACCTGGGCCAAGGAGAAAGAACTGGGCTGTTGCTCAGTGGTTCAAGCTGTTGTTTTCAGATGAAAGTAAAATTTGCATTTCAATTGGAAATGAAGGTCCCAGATTTTGGAGGAAGAGTGGAAAGGCCACAATCCAAAATGCTTGAGGTCTAGTGTGAAGTTTCCACAATCAGTGATGGTTTGCGGAGCCATGTCATCTGCTGGTGTAGGTCCACTGTATTTCATCAAGACCAAAGTCAGTGCAGCTGTCTACCTGGATATTTTAGAGCACTTCATGCTTCCCTCTGTCAACAAGCTTTTTGGAGATGGCAATTTAATTTTCCAGCAGGACTTTCCACCTGTCCACACTGCCTAATGTACCAACACCTTGTTTAATAACCACAATCACTGTTCTTGACTGGCTAGCAAATTCACCTGACCTAAACCCCATAGAAAATCTATGGGGTATTGTCAAGAGGGAGATAAGAAACACCAGACCCAACAATGCAGATAAGCTGAAGACTGCTATCAAAGCAACCTGGGCTTCCATAACACCTCAGCAGCTCCACAGACTGATCACCTCCATGCTACGCCACATTGATGCAGTAATTCATGCAAAAGGAGCCTCAACCAAGTATTGAGTGCATTTACTGTACATACTTTTCAGAAGGCCAACATTTAGGAGTTTAAAATCATTTTTAATATAATATTCTATCTTTCTGAGATAATGAATGTTGGATTTTCATTGTATGTAAGCCATAATCATCAACATTAACAGAAATAAACACTTGAAATAGATCACTTTATTTTTAATGACTCTATATAATATATGCGTTTACCTTTTTATATTGAATTACTGAAATAAATACATTTTTTGAGAATATTCTAATTTATGGAGGTGCACTTGTATGTTTCCCATCCTAGGTACATATGTGCCCCGTGTTGCTATATATGTTCCCTATCCCTGTATATATGCCCCCATCCTAGGCTCCATCCTGGTAAACATATCTCCCATCTAGGGCCCCTTCCTGATAAATATGTATCTCATTCTGGTGAATATGTCCCCATCCTGAACCAATTCTTGGTATATATGTGCTTCATCCTTGGTTTCTTCTTGCCATATATGTCCCCCATCTTGATATATATGTCCCCATCCAGGAAAATATGTTTCCCATCCTGGTATATATGTCTCCCATATGGTGCCCATTGTGGTATATATGTCCCCCATCCTAATGAATATGTGCCCATCCTGAGACCCTTCCTGGTAAATATGTGTCCCATCCTGGTATACAGTCATGGCCGAAAGTGTTGGCACTCTTTAAATAATTTCAGAAAATGAAGTATTTCTCCCAGAAAATTATTGCAATTACACGTTTTGTTATACACATGTTTATTACATTTGTGTGTATTGGAACAACTAAAAAAAAAACAAAAACATAATGTCACTCAAAACTCCAAAAATGGTCCGGACAAAATAGTTTCTAATAACCATCATCAAGCTTCTTACACTCTCAGTTGGACTTTTGGACCACTTTTCTTTTACAAACTGCTCCAGGTCTCTCACATATGAAGGGTGACTTCACCCAACAGCAATTTTAAGATCTCTCCACTGGTATTCAATAGGATTTAGATCTGGTCCCATTGCTGACCACTTCAGAACTCTCCAACAGTTTGTTTAATTTCTGAGTGCTTCTTGAAGTATCTTTATGGTAAATTTCCTGCTTAAAGACCCATGACCTAAAGCCAGCTTTACACCTTACAATTAGGTATGCGATCTCGTATGAGATGTGACACGCCTAGGTCGCATATGCGATTGAATGAGATTGCACGTAGGTCGTTCATTTGCTGTCACACGTGCGTTAGTAGTCTATGTTATATTGATCAATTTTATGTGCGATCCTTTAGATCATGTGTTCTGTGACGTATGCATTGGACACCCTTTTTTTTTTTTTATTTATTGACTTGCCAAGCGTGTGTAATGTGTAGGGATGCATTTTTACTATGTCATCTGCCATTCAGCTCTGCTACATGGCCGCTGACAGCAGACACAGACAGCCATGTAGCAGAGCTGAATGGCAGATGACAGCAGACACAGACAGAGCCGCACTGTCAGAATGAACTCGGGTGAACCTCACCCGACTTCATGGTCATGCTGCGGCTCTGTCTGTGTCGCGTCCTGATTAGCGGTCACCTGTGAAGGATTCACCGGTGACCGCTAAACTCCTGAGTAAGTGAATTGAGCAGCCCTCTCTCATACTCACCGATCCCCGGCTCTGCACGGCGTTCAGACTGCTCCGGCGGCTTTTACTGTTTTGAAAAAGCCGGCCGCCCATTAAACAATCTCGTATTCCCTGCTTTACCCGCCCACCGGCGCCTATGATTGGTTACAGTGAGACACACCCCCACGCTGAGTGACAGGTGTCACACTGCACCCAATCACAGCAGCCGGTGGGCGTGTCTATTCTGTCCAGTGAAATAAATAATTAAATAATTAAAAAAAACGACGTGCGGTCCTCCCCAATTTTAAAACCAGCCAGATAAAGCCATACGGCTGAAGGCTGGTATTCTCAGGATGGGGAGCTCCACGTTATGGGGAGCCCCCCAGCCTAACAATATCAGCCAACAGCCGCCCAGAATTGCCGCATACATTATATGCGGCAGTTCTGGGACTGTACCCGGCTCTTCCCGATTTGCCCTGGTGCGTTGGCAAATCGGGGTAATAAGGAGTTATTGGCAGCCCATAGCTGCCAATAAGTCCTAGATTAATCATGTCAGGCGTCTATGAGACACCCTCTATGATTAATCTGTAAATTACAGTAAATAAACACACACACCCGAAAAATCCTTTATTAGAAATATAAAACACAAACATATACCCTGGTTCACCACTTTAATCAGCCCCAAAAAGCCCTCCTTGTCCGGCGTAATCCAGGATGCTCCAGCGTCGCATCCAGTGCTGCTGCATGGAGGTGACCGGAGCTGCAGCAGACACAGCCGCTCCGGTCACCTCCACACAGCAAATGAAGACAGCCGGCGATCAGCTGAGCTGTCACTGAGGTTACCCGCTGTCACTGGATCCAGCGGTGGATGCAGCGGTGGCCGCGTGTAACCTCAGTGACAGCTCAGCTGATCGCGCTACTCACCGCTGCTCCTCTCACCTCCACGCAGCAACTGAGGTGAGTAGCGCGATCAGCTGAGCTGTCACTGAGGTTACCCGCGGCCACCGCTGCATCCACCGCTGGATCCAGTGACAGCGGGTAACCTCAGTGACAGCTAAGCTGATCGCGCGGCTGTCTTCATTTGCTGTGTGGAGGTGACCGGAGCGGCTGTGTCTGCTGCTGCTCCGGTCACCTCCATGCAGCAGCACTGGAAGCGACGCTGGAGCATCCTGGATTACGCCGGACAAGGAGGGCTTTTTGGGGCTGATTAAAGTGGTGAACCAGGGTATATGTTTGTGTTTTTATTTCTAATAAAGGATTTTTTCGGATGTGTGTGTTTATTTACTGTAATTTACAGATTAATCATGGAAGGTGTCTCATAGATGCCTGACATGATTAATCTAGGACTTATTGGCAGCTATGGGCTGCCAATAACTCCTTATTACCCCGATTTGCCAACGCACCAGGGCAAATCGGGAAGAGCCGGGTACAGTCCCAGAACTGCCGCATATAATGTATGCGGCAATTCTTGGCGGCTGTTGGCTGATATTGTTAGGCTGGGGGGCTCCCCATAACGTGGAGCTCCCCATCCTGAGAATAGCAGCCTTCAGCCGTATGGCTTTATCTGGCTGGTTTTAAAATTGGGGGGGACCGCACGCCGTTTTTTTTAATTATTTAATTATTTATTTCACTGCACAGAATAGACACGCCCACCGGCTGCTGTGATTGGGTGCAGTGTGACACCTGTCACTCAGCGTGGGGGCGTGTCTCACTGTAACCAATCATAGGCGCCGGTGGGCGGTAAAGCAGGGAATACGAGATTGTTTAATGGGCGGCCGGCTTTTTCAAAACAGTAAAAGCCGCCGGAGCAGTGTGAATGCCATGCAGAGCCGGGGATCGGGGATCGGTGAGTATATGAGAGAGGGGGATAGACTGACATGGACAGAGAGAGAGGGACAGAGATAGTGACCGACTGACAGAGATTAGTGCATGACAGACATTGTGAGGCGCTTCAGAACGCAGCTTTTCAGCTGCGCTCTGAAGCGGACCTTTTTTAAGCTGCGGTGCAGAGCGCACACCTGTGCACATAGCCTCAGACACCAAAATCGTATGAGGGATGTCACACGTTACAATTCACTAGGTTCATACAACAAAACGTCCAATGTATGAGGAATAAACGACGTGTATGCGATCACCGTATTTTAGTTCAATCTTGATTGCACGTAGGTGTCACACGCAAATACGTCACGAACGATGCAGGATGTGCGTCACTTACAACTTGACCCCGACGACGGATTGAAAGATTTATTGAAGCATATAAAGCAGGCATAAGACACAAACTGAGCTTTCTGACACTGGGTACTATCTAGTGACCCAAAATTGTTTGATAATCTTTAGATTTCATGATGCCTTGCACACAGTGAAGGTACCCAGTGGTAGACGCAGCAAAGCAACCCAAAAAAATCTTTTAACCTCCACCATATTTGACTGTAGGTACTATGTTTTATGCTTTATAGGCTTCATTCATTTTTCAGTAGACAGTAGAATGATGTGTTTTACAAAAAAACTCTATCTTAGTCTCATATGTCCACAAGACGCTTTTCCAGAAGGATGTTGGCTTACTCAAGTACATTTTGGCAAACTGCAGTGAAGCATTTTTAAGCTTCTGTGTAGGCAGTGGGATCATCCTAGGTGTCCTGTCATAGAATTTCATTTAATTCAAATGTCGATAGTTTGCACCTGAGTGATGCACCTGAGTCTGCAAAACAGCTTGAATTTCTTTGGAACTTGATTGAGGCTGCTTATTCACCATTCAGAATATCCTGCATTGCAACCTTTCATCAATTGTTCTCTGCTGTCCATGTCCAGTGAGATTAGCTACAGTGCCACGGGTTGTAAACTTCTTGATTATGTTGTGCACCATAGGCAAAGAAACATCAAAATCTCTGGAGATGGACATGTAACCTTGAGATTGTTGATATTTTTCAAATATTTTGGTTCTCATGTCCTTAGACAGTTTTGTTCTCCTCTTTCTGTTCTCCATACTTAGTGTGGCACACACAGACACACAATGCAAAGATTGAGCCAACTTCTGCCCTTTTATTTGGTTTCAGGTGTGATTTTCATATTGCCCACACCTGTGACTTGCCACAGGTGATTTTGATCAAGCATTACATGCTTAAAACAAAGTTGTTTACCCACAATATTGGAAAAGTGACAACATTTTTGTCCATTTTTGAGTTTATGTGTAAAATTATGTCAAATTTGCCTTTTTTTTCCTCATCTTTTTTTGCATTGTTCCAATACACACCAAGGAAATAAATGTGTATAACAAAACATTTGTAACTGCAATGATTTTCTGGGAGAAATACTTAATTTTCTGGAACATTTTCAAAGCGGCAAACACTTTTGGCCTGCTTTAGGAGTTGAAACTTTAGGCAATGAGGTGAAAATTGTCACGATAGTAGTGAAGAGACTGGGAATCGGGACTCCTAAACTGACCCTCAGGCCAGGGGAGCTTCTATCAGTCCCTCATCCCAGAGGTACACGTTACGGTGGTGAGGTCTGGACCGCCAGCGTAACCCTAACTCCTGAAAAGCCTTAGTCTTGTACCCCCGGACCGCCACCCCAGGAGAGGGCCGGGACTGGAGTGATAAATACAAACACAATTAGGCAGACAAGGAGAAACTAAAACTCTAACTCATAGTAGTCACTCATGGAGGTAAAGACAATATGTCCACAGGGGGGAAATAAAGAAATACTCAACAGCAGTGGTATCTCCACAACACACCACAATAGCATACAGCAGTACTCCAGAAGCTGAATCACCATGTACCAAGATCGATATTACTTTAGTTGTATTTGGCATGGAGGAACAGGATCCACCATCTCTTAAAGGGCAGAGATGGCTGTGAAAGGTCTTCAGTAACCTGTTATGCCAGCAGCAACTCACAGGCTAGTAGGAATAAAGTCCTGCCTGACCGATCACCAGCGAGTGCAAAACTGGTCGACACCTGGCTCAAACTAAGCAACACAGAAGCACCAGATGGCGTGTCAGATTACGCAGTGTGAACAAAGTTCAAAGTCTCCATGACACCTGGAGTGTATAGAGCAGCACCCCACATGACAGTACCCCTCCCTTTCTGAAAGGCTTCAGAACCCTCAAGACTAGGTCTCTCCAGATGACAGTGATGGAAAGCCCTAACTAAATAAATATAGATACAGGCGCAATATGAGAAGCATCCGTGGATAAATCCCAAATAGGTATAATTAAATTCTGCTCACCTTTGCAGGTTGTGCACCCCCGCAAGGGACAAACGCTGGTAAAATGTCCCTTTTTGCCACAGAAAAAAAACAAACATACATCTTCCCTTTTAGGAGCAGGGAACTCTCTCTTTGCCTAAGACATGGGTCCCCAACTCCAGTCCTCGAGTGCCACCAACAGTGCATGTTTTCAGGATTTCCTTAGTATTGCACAGGTGTTAATTTAATCACCTGCACAGTTGATGATTCCAACACCCCTGCAATGCTAAGGAAATCCTGAAAACATGCACTGGCCTAAGACATCCCACCAAGCTGCATGGATTTGGATGGGGCGTCCAGTGGTGACGCAGTTGCTGCTGCCCCCTCCCAGATACACTTGGCATTATCAAACCTCTGATGGAACAGGTAATCTATTCAGATTACCAGAGACATGGCACACTGAAGAGAGGGAGGAGTCTCATACATAACCAAGGCCTCCTTTATCCTCTCAGAAACGCCCTAAAAAAACTGGCTCTTGAGAGCAGAGTCATTCCACTGGGTGTCGACTGACCAACGCCAAAATTCAGAACAGTAATCCTCAGCCGGCTGACTCCTCTGTTGAAGTGAAAGGACCTTGGACTCAGCCAACGACACCTTGTCGAGATCATCGTAGATTAAATAAGTGCAGAAAAAAAAGCATCTACACAGACCCAAACATAGGAGAATCAGAAAGCAAGGAAAATACCCATGATTGTGGGTCACCACTCAGAAGTGAGACCACAATACCCACGCACTGTGTATCAATCCCAGAAGTAAGAGGACTCTGGCAGAAGTACAACTTACATGCCTCTCAGAAGGAGAAAGCTATCTGCGATCCCCAGCAAGCTGCTCCGGAAGAGGCAGTTTAGGTTCAGGTGTTCCGGCAACCAATCTGGACTGTGCCAAGGTGGCAGACTGAAGCTGCAGCTGAACTGCAATTATTTGCATCGCTACCTGAGCAATCGCGCCTGAATCTGTTACGGGATCCATGGTAAGATTCAAATTGGTTGAATATAATATCATGATAGTAATGAAGTGAGTGGGAATCGGGACTCCTAAACTGTCCCTCAAGCTAGGGGAGCTCCTAAATGTCCCTTATCCCAGAGGAACGCCTGATGGTGGCGAGATCTAGACCACCAGCGTAACCCTAACTTCTGAGAAGCCCTGGTCTTATAACCCCCCTCCCCCCCACCCCGGCAGACAGACAGGGAGGAACTAAACTTCTAATAACACAGTATTCACTCACGAAGGTAATCACAATATGTGCACGGGGAAAATAGGGCAAACAAAGGAAATACAAAGTGACAGGGGTATCTCACGATAGCATACAGCAGTTCTCCAGAAGCTGAATCACTATGCACTAAAACTGGTATCACTTTCGCTATATTCAGCATGGAAAAACAGGATCCACCATCTTTTAAAGGACGAAAGTGGATGTGATGGGTCTTCAGTAACCTCTGACCCCTGCAGCATCTCCCTGGTTAGCAGGAATTAACTCCTGCCAGACTGATCACCAGTGAGCAGAAAACGGGTTAATACTCGGCTATGACTAAGCAACACAGAAGCATCAGGTGGCGTGTCAGACTCAGCAGTGTGAATAGAGTCCGAATTCGCCATGACGCCTGGCGCATATAGAGCAGCACACTGCATGACAAAGATTTATTGAAAGTGTGTCATATAAGTAGGAATGCTAGAGATTCGTAGGAAAGGCCAGAACATGGGACGATTAAATTAATAATTTCACATTCAAAAGTTATATTAATAAGATTAAATGACCAAGATTTGGGCAAAATTTGCATGTTTACATTCATCTCCAAAGAATCACTACACTTAGTACATAAAATTTTTATTGTTTCTGTGAAGACCACAAATCCCTATTGATCTGTGCACAGTAACAATATACTGCACATATATGAATACAGAAGATAACAACTCCAGCTTTACACAGCTAGGAAGGCAATATCCACTAAAATGCACAATTCTTTCTAATTCTCAATCCCATAATTTTACTTGAATGTGTATTGGTTCTATGTGAAAAATAAAGTTTTGGAAAATTACTCTTTGGATGTAAAGATATATATCTATATAATATATTGGTATATTACCCAGGTCTTGCAGTGCTTGTATTGTACTATGCTAGCAAGGACCATTATTGTGGCCTCGCTTCATCTTTCGAGTCTGTTGCTGCAGCTGTGATTGTTATCTATAAAATGGAATATACTCTGTGGTCAGTAAATAGGACATTGAAAAATACTATTTATATGATCGGCAGATTGTCCTGTGGTATAGACATCAGCACATCTTACGGAGAAATTCAGTTTTTGAACCATTACTTTGATCTTTTTTTTTACAGATATATTTACAAATTAAATAAGACCAATGGAAGCTCTAACAATGCATCTATTCAGCAGTCATTTCCGTTATCCAAAGGTTAAGCAAAAGTCTACACCATTTTTACCGTGCTGGTGATGGCATAGTTGTCCCACCATGCTATGTGAGTTGATCAAGTGATATTACATGACAGGCTTACTTGGTTTGCTGACGTGATGAATCAGATTTTCTAACTTTTGAATCTTGCTTAAGGCCAGTTTCATGCATCCAAAATTCATGGATTGAGTACAGACTGCGATGTCCAGACCTGCCACAGGTTTCCTAACTTTAAGGCCCCTTTCACACGTCAGTGATTCTGGTACGTTTGCGCTTTTTTTAAATGTATCAGAATCACTGACATACGCAGACCCATTCTAATCAATGGGTCTGCTCACACATCAGTGATTTTTCACTGAACGTGTCTCCGTGCAGCGTGCACCCTTGGCCGTGATTCTGCACGGAGACATGTCAGTTTTTGTCTGGCATCACTGATGACCCACGGACCACACTATGGTGTGATCCGTGTGTGATCAGTGAAACACGTACAAGAAAATCACGGACATATTAAATATTAAAATTTTTCAACTTACCTTGCCTGCTATTCGCTCTGCAGCCTCTGGTCTCGGCAGCTCCTGCCTGGCTCATGAATATTCATGAAAGCAGGAACTGCCGACCAGGAAGTAGGTGCTGAGAGCGGTGGGCATACGCTGCAGACCCGAGGAGATCAGCACCATGGACACCAGCAGTGAAGGCAGGTGAGTAATGTCCATGTGCAATCACGGGATCACGATTGCACATGGAAAACCCACGTGTGCCGTGAATCACGGAACATGGAGGGACATATGCGTGTTTTACACGTCAGTGAAGAACGTCAGTGTTTTTCACTGACGTGTGAAACGAGCCTAAAACTTGAAACTTAAAGAGGTTGTCCACTACTAGTGTCAGGCTACCACCAGGGGGAGCTGGAGAACTGCAGGAAAAGACACTACACGGAGCTGAATCAGCATGGAGGTGGACATACAGTGTGTGCTGGAGCACTGCCCTACAGAGTCAGCCAAAATACAGAGGCCACGGGGCGTGCGGGGGATGGTCAGGCAGGCCAGGTCATACACAGTACGGTGAGAAAGAAGACTGGAGGAACGAGCAAAAGCGGGATCGAGGTCAGGCTGAGGTCAGTACCAGAGGTAGCAACCGAGTGGGAAGCTAGGAGAATGGGGAACGACTGGGGCTATTGTAGAAAGGAAGGAGGTGGGAGAGAACACAGACAGAGCACAGGGGAAGGACAGATCAGGAAACACTTACAGGGACCAGCAATCACAGGCAAAGCAGTGCTAAGCTTATAGCCGGCGCTGGTTCACCAGAGATGACAGAATTTAAAACATCCAAGCTCCAGAA
Organism: Anomaloglossus baeobatrachus; assembly: GCF_048569485.1. Lineage (NCBI taxonomy): Eukaryota > Metazoa > Chordata > Amphibia > Anura > Aromobatidae > Anomaloglossus > Anomaloglossus baeobatrachus. Next base: position 429,431,801 of record NC_134356.1, read on the forward strand.
GTGAGGCCCGAGAGAAAGTTCCGCCCCCTAGCCATGTGGACGGGGAGGTGGAACCATGACAACTAGTACTTCATGTTAGTGGTAAATTTAGACCATTATTTTTGCATTTGTGGAAAAATCGGAAATTTGGCTAAAATGTAAAAAATTTAGGAATTTTCAAACTGTAAATTTTTATGCTCTTAAACCAGAGAGTTATGTCACACAAAATAGTTAATAAATAACATTTCCCACATGTCTACTTTACATCAGCACATTATTTTTCCAACAACATTTACAAAACCATTCTTAGGACCATTTGAAGTGACTTTGAGAGGCCTGGGTGAGAGAAAATACCTAAACAGGGCACTATTGTAAAACCTGCACCCCTCAAAACCACACTCAATAAGTTTGTTAATTTTTAGGTGCTTCACAGGAACTAAACCAATGTGGAAGAAAAAAAATGAAAATTTTACTTTTTCCCACAAAAATGTTACTTTAGCCCCACATTTTGCATTATCACAAGCGTAACAAAAGAAAATGCACCATACAGTTTCTCCTGAGTATGCTGATACCCAATATGTTGTGGAAATCAACTGTTTGGGCGCACGTCAGAGTTCAGAAGAGAAGGAGCGTTATTTAAATTTTAGAGCTCAAAATTGTCTGTAATCGTTAGTGGCTGCTATGTTCCTATTGGAGAGCCCCTAACATGCCTAAACAGTGGAAGTCCCCCACAAATGACCCCATTTTGGAAACAAGACCCCTCAGGGAATGTAACTACATGTTTGGTAAGCACCTTGAACTCTAGTTGCTTCACAGAACATTATAGTGTTGAGCCGTGAAAAAAAAATAAATAAATTTACCACCAAACTGCTGTTTTAACCCCAAATCTTTTAGTTTCACAAGGGTAACAGGATAAAATGCACCATGCGATTTGTTGTTCAATTTTTCCTGAGTACATTGATACCCCATATACAGTGCCTACAAGTAGTATTCAACCCCCTGCAGATTTAGCAGGTTTACACATTCGGAATTAACTTGGCATTGTGACATTTGGACTGTAGATCAGCCTGGAAGTGTGAAATGCACTGCAGCAAAAAAGAATGTTATTTCTTTTTTTATTTTTTTTTTTAAATTGTGAAAGGTTTATTCAGAGGGTCATCTATTATTCAACCCCTCAAACCACAAGAATTCTGTTTGGTTCCCCTAAAGTATTAAGAAGTATTTCAGGCACAAAGAACAATGAGCTTCACATGTTTGGATTAATTATCTCTTTTTCCAGCCTTTTCTGACTAATTAAGACCCTCCCCAAACTTGTGAACAGCACTCATACTTGGTCAACATGGGAAAGACAAAGGAGCATTCCAAGGCCATCAGAGACAAGATCGTGGAGGGTCACAAGGCTGGCAAGGGGTACAAAACCCTTTCCAAGGAGTTGGGCCTACCTGCCTCCACTGTTGGGAGCATCATCTGGAAGTGGAAGGCTTATGGAACTACTGTTAGCCTTCCACGGCCTGGACATCCTTTGAAAGTTTCCACCCGTGCCAAGGCCAGACTTGTTCGAAGAGTCAAGGCTTACCCAAGGACAACAAAGAAGGAGCTCCGGGAAGATCTCATGGCAGTGGGGACATTGGTTTCAGTCAATACCATAACTAACGTACTCCACCGCAATGGTCTCCGTTCCAGACGAGCCCGTAAGGTACCTTTACTTTCAAAGCGTCATGTCAAGGCTCGTCTACAGTTTGCTCATGATCACTTGGAGGACTCTGAGACAGACTGGTTCAAGGTTCTCTGGTCTGATGAGACCAAGATCGAGATCTTTGGTGCCAACCACACACGTGACGTTTGGAGACTGGATGGCACTGCATACGACCCCAAGAATACCATCCCTACAGTCAAGCATGGTGGTGGCAGCATCATGCTGTGGGGCTGTTTCTCAGCCAAGGGGCCTGGCTATCTGGTCCGCATCCATGGGAAGATGGATAGCACGGCCTACCTGGAGATTTTGGCCAAGAACCTCCGCTCCTCCATCAAGGATCTTAAGATGGGTCGTCATTTCATCTTCCAACAAGACAATGACCCAAAGCACACAGCCAAGAAAACCAAGGCCTGGTTCAAGAGGGAAAAAATCAAGGTGTTGCAGTGGCCTAGTCAGTCTCCTGACCTTAACCCAATTGAAAACTTGTGGAAGGAGCTCAAGATTAAAGTCCACATGAGACACCCAAAGAACCTAGATAACTTGGAGAAGATCTGCATGGAGGAGTGGGCCAAGATAACTCCAGAGACCTGTGCCGGCCTGATGAGGTCTTATAAAAGACGATTATTAGCTGTTATTGCAAACAAGGGTTATTCCACAAAATATTAAACCTAGGGGTTGAATAATAATTGACCCACACTTTTATGTTGAAAATTTATTAAAATTTAACTGAGCAACATAACTTGTTGGTTTGTAAGATTTATGCATCTGTTAATAAATCCTGCTCTTGTTTGAAGTTTGCAGGCTCTAACTTATTTGCATCTTATCAAACCTGCTAAATCTGCAGGGGGTTGAATACTACTTGTAGGCACTGTATGGTTTAAATCAATTGTTTGGGAACATGGTAGAGCTCGGAAGGAAAGAAGCGCCATTTGAATTTTAGAGGGCAAAACTGGCCAGAATAATTCGCATTTGGAGAGCCCCTGATGTGCCTAAACCGTGGAGCTCCCGCACAAATTACCCCAATTGGAAATTAAACCCCTCTAGGAATTTATCTAGATGTTTGGTGAGCACCTTGAATTCTCAGGTGCTTCACTGAATTTTATAACGTTGAGCCATGAAAATAGAAAAATATATATTTAACCACAAAAATGTTCCTTTAATTCCAAATTTTTCAAATTCAGTTAGGTAACAAAAGAAATTGCACCATACAATTTGTTTTGCAATTTCTCCTGAGTACACAAATATGTCATATTTGGTTGAAAACTACTTTTGAGGCACAGTACAAAGTGAAGAAGGGAGAGAAAGCCATATTTGAGTTAAGATTTAGTTCAAATGGTTTCTGGGTACCGTGTCACATTAACAAAGCCCCTAAGGTGCCAGAACAGCAGATATCCAACACAAGTGACCACATTTTACAAACTGTACCCCTCAATGAATTCAGCCAGGGGTGCAGTGTATTGACACTAAAGGTGTTTCACAAAATGTTATACTATTGGGCGGTGAACAAAAAATAATTGCATTTTTACCACAAAATTGTTGTTTAAACCCCAAATTTCCAAGTTTCACAAAAGTAATAGGTAAAAAAAAATGTGTCATAATGTGTTACACAATTTCTCCTGAATATGGCAATACCCCACATATATGTACAGTACTGTCGGCACCACAGGGTTTGGATGGGAAGGAGTGCCATTTGATTTTTGAAGCACAGATTTTCCTAGAATAGGTCACGGACTACATTTGGAGGGCCCCTAAGTGCCAGAACACCAGAAACCTCCTCACATGACCAAGGTTTGAATATTACAACCCTCTTGGAATTGATCTATGGGTATAGTGACAATTTAGTCTCTGGAAAACACCCATGAAGTCAGATGCAGTGAATTTTGCAGAATTAAAAATTGCAAATAAGTTCTTGTCGTGTCCATTACAATGTAGTGCCCGTATATTGTGCCCAGCTCATGCTTCAGGAAACCTGCATCCTGTAAATTAAACATGCTCTCCTCACAACAATAATGTCAAACATGTGGACGATGACTGTGGGTTAGGCACATCCTGGAGCTCAGAAGGAAGGGGGCATTTGAATTTTGAAGCACAGATTTTATTAGATTTTGGAGCCATAGCGCTTCTCAGAGTCTTTGTGCTACCAATAACGTGGAAACCCCTATATTTCCGTTAACAGATAACGAACCTGAGTGGGGACTTGTGTTTTTGTGGGTTGAGTTAAATGTTATTTGGTGGCAATTTTGGTACAGAACATGTTGGATCAGTTCACATTTATTCTGTGCTCATTGCTGAGCACTTACATTGGGGTATCCATCTAAATCTCCGAAATACGTGATGCAGGTCAAACTCCTGATGGATCCATTCACTATAATGTGGCAGCAGAGTTACTCCGGACTCTGTTTGGTCTCTGTTCATCGGTGTCCTTCTTTTCAAAGGTGAACAAACTACTATTGACCACACTTTTGTGCACTCCTAAAAAGACCAGTGAAAAGATGGACACCGCCGGACCACAAGCCAGACAGCAGTACAAAGTGACTCCCTCTGCCTCATTACAGTGAATTCTCCATTAATAATTTAGTTTGAAGCACGTTTTTCAGAGATTTACATGTAATCCCTGGTAAAAGTGCTCTGCATAGTGCATAAGATGATTATGGCCATACTGCTATCTTGGGGAGGCAGAATTAACAAATAAACAGCAGCTGAAGAATTGACTTTATTTTTTACGTCATTCCCCATGTGATATAGGTGATTAGGTTCCATTATTTCTCAAGTCAGTACGGTTAGAGCGATATCAGATTTATATCGGGGTATTTTTTAGGTTTGGCTAGTATCACACTAAAATCGCTTTTTTACAAAATAAAGATTTTTTTTTTTACTGAACTTTGAAGGTTATAGTGTTTTTATTATTCTGCTTACAGAGTCATTTGAGGGCTTGTTTTTGCGGGATAAGTTGGTATTTTTATTGGTACTATTTTGGGCCACATAATGTTTTTTATTCCACTTTTTGTGAGGTCAGAATCAAGAAGAAACTGCAATTCTGGAATTATTTTTTTTTATGCTGTTCACTGTGTCATAAAAGTAATAAGACAACATTATTTGTCAGGTCAGTACGATTACAGAAAAACCACCTTTCTATAGTTTTTTTTTAACCTTTTGCCGCTTCTACACCATAAAAACTATTATATAGAAAGTAAAACAATTTTTACATTGCTGAACTCTGAAAGCTATAGCTTTTTTATTTTTCTGCTAATGGAGCTGTGTGGTGGCTTGTTTTTTTGCAAGATAAGATTATGTTTTCAGCAATAGCATTTTTATTTATATATGACTTTTCGATTGCGTTTTATTCCACTTTTTTGTCAACTGTATTATGAAAAGACACAGGCTAGTTTTTTGCTCATTTTTTTCTTTATTTTCTTATGGTGTTCACTGAAGGGGCTAACTAGTGTGACAGTTTTATAGATCGGGTTGTTACAGACGCAGTAATACCAAATATGTGTATTTTTTTGTTTATATATTTTTTTACACAAATATACCATAAGTATTTATTGCAATATATTTCGGGGGTTTTTTTCTTATTTTTTAAAAATATTTTAACTTTTTTTTTTACTTTTTCACTTAGTACCTATATGGGACATTACTCTTCCCATCTGAAATGTACTGCAATGATCGATCATTGCAGTACATTGTAGCTGCCAGAATAGCACTCAGTGATCAGGCTGCAAAGCATGCACCCTGAGGCTTTCCGTAGTCATGTGACCCAAAATTCGTCATGTCAACCTTGCGGGGGTCCTGATTGGAGGAGAAAGGGAGGACAATCCCAATCCCTTAAGTGCTGCAATCAATCGATCTTGGCATTTAGGGAGCTAAACAGCCAGGGATGGCACGGGCATTGTCCCTGGCTGTGAAGGCTGGGGCTCAGCTGACAGGAAAGCTGAATCTCTGGCAGTGATCATGCTGAGCATAGCGCCGATGCCTGCACAAGTGCCAGGACATGTATATACGTCCTAGTTCGGGAATTATCTTTCTAGGACGTATGTACCTCGAAGGTCATGAAAGGGTTACAGTAGGGGAAAACATCTTTAATTGTGCCTGTTTCTGTTAGCTTGGTTAGTGCAAAATTCATAGCTCTTCTCAATTTCCTTCTGAATAGTTTATTTAGGGAAAGCAGTTGCGTGTATTATTTCTGTTGGTTATGCAGTCTTTTTGCCAAGTAGCTGGAAATCATGGTGTATATCACATGTCATGCCATGCCCTAAACTGAACATTGTACTGATTTTACTAAAAGCTTCATACTCTTTGGGGTCTAAGGGACTTCACTCCTTGTGAAGAGTGAGATACCAGTGTAAGGAGACTTATAGGCCATGCAATGCTCCCCTGAGAAATTAAATATGCAAATAGCCTTTTCAGCCAAAAGACAAACTCTAGTGCCACCTATAGGACATACCAAACTTAAAGTCTCTATAGACCTAGAATTAAACCAAACTCAAACTAACTTCAAACTAGAATCTCTATTTGCAGACTGGTGACTGTCCTCAATGCAAAGTAATGGCTCATGCGCATATAGCTGAATATTCTGCAGCGATTTGACAGCACATGTGCGCTTCAAATCGCTGCAGAAAGACTACATAATGAATGCAGTATTTTTGCTTAAAAAAGCCTATTTCATGCGCTCGGAATGCTGCCTACACCATAGACAGAGTGGGAGCTGCATCCAGTACGCACAAATTAATTGACATGCTCATTTTATGAACGCACGGATTTGGGTAAAAATTTTAGCACCCAAATTGCTGCGTTCATAAAAGCAACGTGCGCACGTATCATGCACAATCTTCATTGTGCAGCGGACGCAGGACGCATGCATTTACGCTGCAGTGCTATATGCAGCGTAAATGTATGCAATTACGCAACGTGTGCATGAGCCCTTATAGATCTAATTTGGCTTTATGTGAGGCCTCTGACTGAGGTCTCTGGGGTGAAGTCTTTCATTGTGGATAGTGACATGCCTAATATGCCTCTGTAAGGAGACATACTTCCAACAGGTATATGGAAGAACACTAAGGAGCCAAGGTACAAAACAGGGTCTTATCTGGTAAAAACGGAATAAAAGAGAAAGTGATACACAACAGGATATGTGTAACCCCCGAGGTCGAGGGGGTTTTCACCCGACATGTTGCCGGGCCGAGGGTGCAAATCCTCTGCGTCGTCACGAGCTGGCCTGACCTGGTTTCGTGACCCCGAGATGTATAGGAAGGAGGGAAGGCGGTGGATGGGAAGAAGGATGGGAGTGGTAGTGACGGTTAGGAAAGTCTTTTTTCGATCGTGACGCCACCTGTGGTCAGCGGTCAGGGATGGGCAGCCGCTGTGGGTGCTGCTCTCCGGATGATGGTGAGGGTCACAGCTGGGATGGTGTCACTTCCCACAGGCGGAGCTGGATTACCCCGGGGAGGATGATGGAGGAGGACAGGAGTAGTAATAGTCCCTGTTGGCGCTGCAACGCTGAGCGATGGCGCCGGTAAAGGAGTGGCAGAGACAGGGGCTGCGGTTCCAGGTCTTTTACTCACAGGTAGTTCAGACGCTGCCCCAGAGTACCGGTCTCCGCCACGATGGACTCCAGCCGATCCCGAATCCATGGAAGGTCAGATCCGGTGTGTGTCAGTTTATGGGCCCTTCCTCCTTTGATATGCTAAGTATCAGATCCCCGTGGCGTGAAGCACTTGGGGATCCCGGTGTCAGTAAAGTGTTTCGTTCTGTATGCTGATAGCGCAGTTCCGATGTAGGGCCGGTCGAGGACCTCAGCCCCGGATCCTATATGCTATTTGGCTGCTCACTCGGTGGGACGGGTCTGGTGACTCTTCTAGCTGTTCCCTGCGACTCTTGCAGAGTAGGTAGACAACGTGAAGTATGCCTGCCCTAGGGTTCTGTACCCCGACAGCACCGGTCCTGTGAAAGCAGCCACCTGCTTCTCCCCAGCGACCGTATAGAACGCCCTGGCCCACAGAGCTGCTTGCGGCACGTCCGCTCTGCTCTGTGTCTGAAGCTGTTCTCCTCCTTTTGTGCTCCTGACTCCCCCTGGTGGTTGCTTCTCCCTGACCCTGAGTCCCGGTTCCAGTGGATCAGGGAGCCCCTGGTGTGGTGGCGTACTGTAAACCCAACCGCTGTAGTGACCTCCTACTGTGACCCGATCTTGGCCCGGTCCCCATTGGGAAGGGCAACCCACTGAGACTGTATGTATGTGTGAGTGGAAACCGTTACCGACCTTCCTTAGACTCAGGAGAAGTACTAAACCCTAATGGAGGTGCAGTACCCAGTGGCACCTGAAGCCTCAGGGGCGCCACATATGCAATTAATAATGGAGAAGCTGCTGCAGATACACGAGTGCACAGGACAGTGCAGACAATGCAGAAAAAGGACAGAAGAGTTGTTCACTCTGTGCTGCTGCTGAAGACTTTCCAAATGGGAGATCCAGGATACACCAGTGTAGATTAGTTGTTTTTATTTAATGCATTTCAAAGCCTTTACAGGCTTCTTCTTCAGGTTCTTTTCCTACTCCTAACCGGTGGCACTAGAGTCAAGTCCTCTTCCTTTTTGAAGAGGCAATTTGCATATTGAAAAGTACAATACTCTTTATTTCTTCTAGCCTACACAGTAAAACCTGAAGGAGGTAATATCACTGTACACCAGATTGTCCACTCACTACATAGTCTGGAAAAGTCCCAAGAATCACATCATGCAATCTATCATTCCTTCATCCCAGGTGTTTCATTGTAACACTTCATATTTCATGTGTAGACTGATCCACTTAATTTGTGTTGTATCGTAGCTGAATTTGCCATCCTTATGTTACTTGTTTCGAAATTTCATTTCACTATTTTGTTCTTGTGCAGATTGCAGGTTGCATCTTCCTTTTTTTATTTTTTTAGGCTTACAGTTACTTTAGCTTTATATACTACAATGAAAAATCACCATAAAAGTTGGACAAAACACTTAAGGGGAGTCTGTCAAAATGATCCATACCAGACTCATACTTTTTGTATAGTCATGTTGTTATCTGAAAAATATCATACATAATTTTACTTATGCAATCTGTAGCTCCGTGACTGAAAATTGTTATTTTATTTCATATGCAAATGAGGCTTACGTGCTCTTGTAGTGTCAAAGTACTTCCCAAGCCTCTGCGTGCTGGCTCTATTCCCCGCCCAGCCCCAACTTTCTTTGCTTGACTGACAGCTCACTGGCTTAACTATAAAGCCATTAAGCTGTCTGTCAAGCAGAGGAAGGTGGAAATGGGTGAGGAATAAGGACACGGATGCATAGACTTGGGAAGTGGTTTGACACTCCTGTAGCACTTAAGACTCATTTGCATATAGAATTAAAGGGAACCTGTCAGGTGCAGTTCTGGGTGCATGTTAGTAATCCCTGCCTAACATTTCCTATATTATACTAACATAAATAAACAGATCTCTAGAAAAAGTATTTCTAAAGATTGTTTATTATATGCTAATGAGGCCAGGGACTAGTCGCAAGGGCGTGAGTTCCCTTGGCTAGTCGGTCCCCTTAGCATGTTAGCACACCCCTGTGGGTGTACTAACATGCTAATGAATGTGCAGCAACTCCACACATACCTCAGTCTTGACGGCGGCTGCCGGAGGATGGATGCGCACTGTGTATGATCTGGAGTCCCCGGGACTTCCGTTCATGCGCGCTGTACCTCACTGAAGCCGGGAATCTTACACCTGACATCAATTTAATGCACATGATCAGAAGTCCCGGGTACTCCGAATTATGCGCATCCATCCTCTGCCGGCCGCCATGAACAGTGAGGTATGTGTGGCGAAGCTGCAGATTTATTAGCATATTTGTACGTCCACAGGGGTGTGCTAACATGCTATGTGGGCCAGCTAGCCAAGGGAACTCACACATTTGCGACTAGTTGTGGGCCTCATTAGCATACAAGAAACGATCTTTAGAAATACTTTTTCTAAAGATCTGTTTATCTATGCTAGTGTATACAGGGACTACTAATATGCACCCAGAACTGCCTGTGGTTCTGGGTACATATCGCATCTGACAGGTTCCCTTTAAATAAATATTTTTTCATTCAGAGAGCTACAAATTGCATAAGTAAATGTGTGTATGACATTACCTTTCTGAGAGCATATGATCATATAGACATTTTGGTAGGTGGATCGTTCTGATGTATTCCCTTTATAAGTGAATACTTTTTGGACACAAAATAGGAAAGCTTGTAACACCACTTACATAGTTCTGTTCTGACCCAAATACTTAGAAAGAATTATTATAAAAACTACAACTTTGATGAATTCCAGCAACTTAAGGGCCCGTTACACGCTACGATATATCTAACGATATGTTGTTGGGGTCACGTCGTTAGTGACGCACATGCGGCATCGTTTGACATATCGTAGTGTGTGACGGCTACGAGCGACTGTGAATGAGCAAAAATACTCACCTTATCGTTGCTCGTTGACACGTCGCTCATTTTCAAAAAATCGATTGTCCTTCTGCGCTCCGGTTGTTCGTCGTTCCCGAGGCAGCACACATCGCTCCGTGTGACACCCTGGGAACGATGAATTGCAGCTTACCTGCGGCCGCCGGCAACGCGTTAGGAAGGAGGTGGGCGGGTTGTTATGTCCCGCTCATCTCCGCCCCTCCGCTTCTATTGGGCGGCCACTGTGTGATGACGCTGTGACGCCGAACGTCCCTCCCCCTTCAGGAAGAGGATGTTCGCCGCCCATAGCGAGGTCATTCGGGAGGTAAGTACGTGTGACGGGGGTTACCGACTTTGTGCGACACGGGCAACAAATTGCCTGTGTTGCACAAATGATGGGGGCGGGTGCGATCGCACATGCGAACGCACGATAAATCGCCGCGTGTAAAGCGGGCTTTAGGCACAAATTAAAAAGGATCTGTCTCCAGGTCAAAAGTAACCAGGTTTTGCTCTTATTTCTTCCAGTTGATCTCCTGAATAATATTTTTTCTCTACATCTGCCATAAGATTTAAGAAAACTAAGCCTTTTTATTGTGTAAATTTTTATAGTCCTCCCCAAGGGGGCATTGCTCACAGGGATCTGCCGCTTTTCTTAGGCTGCTCTGCATTATTACACTGTCAGTAACACTCTCGATATAGACTAGAGACCATGTTCATAAGTAGATTTTACATGTTTTCTGCAGGTGTTCAAATCAAAATAGCGGTTGTCTCCGATTATTGCATTTTTGCCATTTTTGATGCATCTTGCCCCTTTTTTTATGCCCTTTCGATGCATATTTGAAGCAGCAGTTTTTAACGGGTTGTTTTTTTAGGCTATGTTCACACATTGCATCTTTTTAACCGCAAAATGCAAGCAGAGGAAGGATCCAGCTCCGACTCCAAGGATTTGAATAAAAGGCATTTCTTTATTTCAACCTGTTAAAAAGAATATATCCAAAAAAGTATAATAACAGCGGCTGATAACACTGACAGATGGTAGATCAAGGAAAAAAAAAAACTACTCGTTTCGGCGGTACGCCTTCATCGCCGAAACGCGTGTTTTTTTTCTTCATCTACCATCTGTCAGTGTTATCAGCCGCTGGTATTATACTTTTTTGGATATATTCTTTTTAACAGGTTGAAATAAAGAAATGCCTTTTATTCAAATCCTTGGAGTCTGAGCTTGATCCTTCTTCTGCTTGCATCTTGTCTATATACAGCTGGCTGCCGTAAACCGTGCTGGGACTGAGGATACTTATCTGGAGGAATTTATCAGGCTGACTTCCATTGTTGTGAGCGGTTCAAGTGTTCAGTGTTTACAACTTTTTAACCACAAAGATGCAACGTTTTTGGCCACAATAAATGCACAAAAAATGTTTTTACCACATTTTGCCCAATGCATTTTTTAATTAAAACCTATTAACTGGAAGGGCTCAAAACGCTGGAAAAACGCAAAAAGAACTGACATGCTGCTTCAAAAACACAGTCAAGATGCAGACAAAAAAAGATGCCCAGTGTGGACAGCAAAATAGAAATCTCATAGACTTTTCTGGGAGAAGGAAATGCATGCATTTAGGGGCATCTTTGTGACCTTAAAAATGCACCAAAAACACAGTAAAAGATGCAGTGTGTGAATACAGCCAAAAGCTTTGATTCTGCATTAAAAACCCACTTGTGTTTTTGACATGCATTTTTTCAAGTTCCTTATAAAAACCTAAAGAGAAAAAACTGAGGCCTAACACTCACCAGCAGCCCAATGTATACAGCGCAACACCCAGTTCAGCAACACACAGTACACAGAGCAATATGTCCCCAGTATACAGCACAGCACACAGTACACAGGGCAATATGTTGTCAGTATACAGCACAGCACACAGTACACAAGGCAATATGTCGCCAGTACACAGCGCAGCACACAGTACACAGGGCAATATGTCGTCAGTATACAGCACAGCACACAGTACACAAGGCAATATGTCCCAAGTATGCAGCACAACACACAGTACACAGGGTAATGTCCCCAGTGTACAGCGCAGCACACAGTACACAGGGCAAAATGTCCCCAGTACACAGCACAACACACAGTACAGAGTACAGAGGGCAATACGTCCTTAGTATACAGCGCAACACACAGTACAGAGGGCAATATGTCCTTAGTATACAGTGCAACACACAGTACAGAGGGCAATATGTCCTTAGTATACAGCGCAACACACAGTACAAAGGGCAATATGTCCTTAGTATACAGCGCAACACACAGTACAGAGGGCAATATGTCCTTAGTATACAGTGCAACACACAGTACAGAGGGCAATATGTCCTTAGTATACAGTGCAACACACAGTACAGAGGGCAATATGTCCTTAGTATACAGTGCAACACACAGTACGGAGGGCAATATGTCCCCAGTATACAGCGCAACACACAGTACACAGGGTAAAATGTCCCCAGTACACAGCACAACACAGTACAGAGGGCAATATGTCCTTAGTATACAGCGCAACACACAGTACAGAGGGCAATATGTCCTTAGTATACAGTGCAACACACAGTACGGAGGGCAATATGTCCCCAGTATATAGCGCAACACACAGTACACAGGGTAATACACCCCTAAAACTTAACAGTAGAGAGTGCAGCACATCTCCTCGCAAAGTAAAGTGTAGCAGACCTAAGCCCCTCATAATTAACATAGCAATAAGCCCCCAGGCCCATATAATATACACAGCTCAAACCCCCCAGCTTCTTATAATATACACAGTCAACCAGCCCCTAATAACATACCGAGGTACAGACCCTCTATTAGTCCTCCATCCTGCCCACCACAGTGCACTCTAATTTTTTTTTCCTTTTACGGCATTTACTGTTTTAGTTGATTAATTTTATATTTTTAACCTTATTTGAATGTTGCAATACCAAATACATTTATATTTTTATTTTCTTTATTTAATTGGGGAAAAGGGGGAATGATTACATTTTTATGTTTTTCTATATTTTAACTTTAGTCCTTTTAGAGGACTTGAACCTGCGAGTATCATACTATTTACAGCAATACTGCAGTATGTAGTGAAAATCACAGTCTCATATGAAGCTCAGCCTGTGCCCCTGGCTACTATAGTAAGCCCTTTGTGCCCCACAATTGGGTTGCAGGGGAACAATGAAAGGCAGTGCACGTACACACCTTTAGGCCTCTTTCACACATCCGTTAAAAACAACGCACGTTTTTCACGGACGTGTCAAAGGTGCGTTTTGCCCTCCGTGAGCCGTGTTTATGGCTCACGTGTGTTCTCTGTGTGTTATCCGTGATAACACATGGAGAACGGAAACTTTCTACTCACCTGTCCCTGGCGTCGCTGTCCGTGGTGCTGATCTTCGGTCTCCTGTCCTGCCAACTCCCCGCTGCTTCAGCTTCAGGCCGCAGTGCAGTGAATATTCAATGAGCAGAATGAGCGGCGGTCGGCAGCAAGTGACAGCAGCGACAGAGACAGGAGGGCTGGAGAAGGTGAGTAAAGTTTGTGTTTTTTTTCTCACAGACACATGTCTTTTCTCCGGTGCTTGTCACACAGAACACATCCGTGTGGTCCGTGTGTGTTACGTGTGACATGTTTGCATTCCGTATGACACCCGTGATGCCGGAGAGAAAACAGACATGTCGGCGTGAGAAACATACAGACACATGTAAGTACGGAATGGACACACGTTCCGTGCGCAAATGCTTACATGTGTCCAAAACCTTAGGAATACATAGGTTTACGTGTGTACGTGTCTCCGGTACGTGAGAAAACTGCCAAACACGTACCGGGGGCACGTACGTGTGAAGGGTGCCTTAGTCCGTTTAATGTCATCTAAATGGTTAACAGCAGTGTTCAAAGCGCAGCTCTGTTAGAAACACATGTTGGCTACGTAATATAGTGTTAGGGCCAGATGGACGGGCAGACCCGGGAGGTGGATCCACTGGGCCGAACTCCCCGATGAGGGAAAGGAGTCCGGTAGCCGGAGCACTTTAGGTAGCAGAACAGTCCGTGCACTGGAAGACAATGGAGAAGTCCCTGGGACCACGAGGTCACTGATGGTGGTCCGGGTGACGGAGCTCAGGTTCGGAAGCCGTGATGATGTCAGGCGGGGTCCGGAACCGTTGGAGCGAGATGACGGGTCACCGCAGGGAACCGAGATGGTGCGGACTGTCAGGATGGCAGATGGGCAGCGTTCGGGGTTCGAGATACAGCAGGACCGGATGGCGATGCAGGATCGGCTCTAGAAGACAGAGAGGTAAGTATCTCACAGAACACAAGGAGACCTGACTCCTAGCTTGGGAAAACACGAAGAACAGGCCCCGCTCCCTTGGACATTAACCCCCTATATACCCTGTACCTGTGTGCATCATTTCCTGTTCGTGGACACTGGCCCTTTAAGAAAGGGTCAGTGACCGCGCGCGCGCCCTAATGCGCATGCGCGCGGCCCGGGTGCCAGAAGCCAACACAGGAAGCTGAGAGGAGGACGCAGCAGAGCCGACCATGGACTGGGAAGCCGACGGGCGCCGGGAGCGGGGACCAGGGGGCCTGGGAAGCGCTGGGACTGGAGGCTGGAGAGCGGGGAGCGTGGCAGGTGAGCCGGGGAGCGGAGCAGAGGACCCGGGGAGCGTGACATATAGCCAGCATGTTCAACGTGTGGAGGGAGCTCAGGTCCAAAGCCCCCTCTATACATGGTGACCCCAGCACGAATGTACATGTACTTCATTTAGTGCTAAGGGAGTAATGGTTAAGAATTTAGAATAAGTGAAGGAGGAAAAGACAAGCAGACCTGTGAGTTTGCATACAACTGTTATCCAGGTGCTTCACTGGGCACAAATGTTATACAATAATATGATATTTTCTTTGAATGCAGATGTCATTAGGGAAAATGTTTGTTTTTTTGGAAATGCAAAGTTCTCCCCCCCAAAAAAATAACAAACTTTTGGCACAGGCCAAATATTGCCCTCTACTGAAACATGTTGTCTCCTTTTGCTTTAGGCCGCTGTTTCTCACATAACGTATCAGGGCATTCAGATGTAATACAGGTTACGTGCCTTGGTATCTCCCTCTGTGAGCCACAGTAGAAAGCTGCTGTAAATTTCACAGGGTGCCATGTACGGTAATTATTTTTTTTTAGACCGTGACATTGCAGAGCGAATGATTAGCCAGCCACTTCCCCGACATTGATCAAATGGCTATTGTGATGTGTAGTAAGTTTGGTGTTCTGTGATTATAATAATGCATTTTAACCTAGATCATTGCTAAATAATTGTAGTAGTTTTTCTTTTCATGTTTCCTGAATATTATTGGAGCCATTGTGAAAAAAAGTATCTAATTACAGTGCTGTGAAAAAGTATTAGTTCCTGATGGCACTTATTATGGCATATGTGTCAATCTAAATGGCCTTCAATTATTACTGAGTAATTTGAATATACACGTAATACATTTTATAATTATTACTGCATTTACTAAAGGAAATATTCATATAGACAGTAACTGCCCTCTTTTTCTCCATCTTTAAGAGCAAACAAATATATGTTATAATGTGGAAAACACGTCCTTCAGGTTTTCTTTGTACAACTAGGTTTTCATGCAGACACACTTGTTAGGTTCATAACATTGGCTGCAGCATTGACGTCACTTTGACAGCCAATCAGTGAGCTCAGCTCTAAGTGGGCTATTCCCATGTATACCAAACGCCCCATTCATTGCCGCTGAGGTCACTGATTGGCTGTCAATGTGACGTCAGTTCTGCAGCCAATGCCATGGGCCTAACAACTCTTTCTGCATTAAAACTATGCTGTCGAAATGATGTCAGCGCCACAGCCAATGCCAGATACAAAACTTGCCGGAGGACCCAGGGAAAGTGAGAACAGCGTGGTTTGATTCTCTATAACAGCCTGAAGCCAGAAATTAACTTTTAATAAACAGGAATAATTACTTTCAGTATCCAGAAATCAGAGGGCTAAATAGCCATGATTTTAGGAATACATAAATTCATTCACAAAGGAGAAAATCTAACTAATGCCCGTTTCACTAACGCTTCTTCTAGGGCCTAAACAAAGTATTAACAAAATGTGTATTGGATTTGCCTCTGGGTCAGTGAATGTAAGAATTCCTTTCATAATGGCAATTTATTCCTCTGATGTCTGTATCCATCACCATACACTTTTTGCATTTAGAGTTATAATAATAATAATATTTATTCACTTATATAGCGCTATTAATTCCATAGCGCTTTACATACATTGGCAACACTGTCCCCATTGGTGCTCACAATCTAAATTCCCTATCAGTATGTTTTTTGGTGTGTGGGAGGAAACCGGAGAACCTGGAGGAAACCCACGCAAACACGGAGAGAACATACAAACTCCTTGCAGATGTTGTCCTGAGTGAGACTAGAACCCAGGACCCCAGCGCTGCAAGACTGCAGTGCTAACCACTGAGCCACCGTGCTAGAGTTCATCTATACCATACTTGTTATTGATGTTTCTTTACTCACACCTCTGTATATACTGTATTTATGAGGGTACTCAGTGTGGCTACTTAGCCTTTTGACTCCTGATACTCTTTCTCTTACCTTTTGCACACTACATCTAAGCGCAGGTGCTTCCATTTCATCTGTAATTTTGTTGTTTAACCCCTTCACCACCTAGCAATTTTCCATTTTTCATCTTTGTTTTTTCTTCCCCTTCTTCCAACAGCCATAACTTATATTTTTACATCAACATAGTGGAATGAGGGCTTGTTTTTAATGCGGCATGAGTTGTACTTTTGAATTAAACCATTAATTATACCATACAGTATACTAGTAAATGAGTACAAAATTCCAATTGTGATGAAATTTGCAAAACAAAGTGCAATTCCGTAATTGTTTATTTTTTTATGTACCATGTTTACTATATGGTAAAGCTGACCTGGCAGTATGATTTTTTAGGTCACTATAATAATAATAATAATTTTATTCATTTATATAGCGCTATTAATTCCATAGCACTTTACATACATTGGCAACACTGTCCCCATTGGGGCTCACAATCTAGAGTCCCTATCTGTATGTCTTTGGAATGAGGCTATGTGCGCACGTTGCGTACTAGCCCTGCAGAAATTTCTGCAGCGATCTGAAGAGCACATGTGCGCTTCAAATCGCTGCAGAAAATGTCCGTAGAAAAAAAAAAAAAAAAAGCCGATTCCATGCGCTCTGCCTGCAGCTCCTGCCATAGACAGAGCAGGAGCTGCCGGCAAAGCGCACGGAAGAAGTGACATGTCACTTCTTGAACGCAGCGCTTCGGGCAGCAGCCGAAGTGCTGCGCTCAAAGACGCCACGTGCGCACGGCCCCTGCACAATCTCCATAGATTATGCAGGGGACGCAGGACGCATGCAGTTACGCTGCGCTACAAAGCGCAGCGTAACTGCATGAATTACGCTCACGTGCGCACATAGCCTGAGTATGTAGATACCAAACATGTATAGCTTTCCTTTTATTTAATTGGTGAAATAAAAGAGAAATTTGTAAAAAAGAAAAGAAAAACATTTGCTCTTGTCGCTATTTTTTGAGTCTCGTAACATTTGTGAAAGTTTATTTTTTGCGCTCTGAGCTGATATTTTAACTAATAACATTTTTGTGTAGATGTGATGTTTTGTATTGTTGCGGCGACCAAAAAAAGTTGATTCAGGCGTTTTGAATTTTTTTCCTTTATGCTGTGTACTGATCATATTAATTTATGTTTGATAGATCAGACATTTCTGAACTTAGCAATATCAAATATGTGTACTTTTTTATTGTTTTATTTTTAATGGGGCAAAAAAGGGGTGATTTGAACTTGTGTGTTTACTTTTTTCATATTTTTTTTAAACTTTTATTTCTCCTTTTTTATTGTATTTATTGTATCATCTGATCACTTGTGCTGAGCAGAGTAGTGCATTAGCACTGATCTGTACAGCAGAAATGCTATCTTCCTATGAACGTAGGTTTGCAGCCAGCATTTACAGGAAGTTCATCATGACAGACATGGGAGTCATCAGCTGACCTCTGGCTGTCAAAACAACCAAAAGAATTGGGGAAAAAAATGACGTAAGGTCCCACGTATATTAATACCCAGCACAGATAAAGCAGACGGCTACAGGCTGCAGCCACTGCTGTGCGCCTTATCTTGGCATCATATCAAAATACAAAGGACCCCATGCAGCTTTTTTAAAATGTATTTAGATAAATAGTTTTTTTTAAATAGTGTTCGGTCCCGCCTAATTTTGATACCCAGCCAAGATAAAGCAGACAGCTGGGAGCTGGTGTTCTCAGGCTGGGGAGGCCCATGTTTATTGCTCCCAGCTTAAAAATAGTAGCCTGCAGCCACTCCGGAATTTTTGCATCCATTAGCCACCAGGAAATCATCTAGGGGGATAGTTAGTATTTTACCCTATAGCTATTTCTTTACCATTGGGCTGTGAAAATTAAACATTACATTTGGTCCAGTCATATATGATTTAGCTTATTTTTTCCCCCTTTACAATGCAAAAGAAATAAAAACAAGAACACTTCATTATGTCATGCAGTTTCTCCTGAGCACATCAATACCCTAAACGGTTGTGCAGTACTGTATGTTACTCTACTAGGAGTGATCTATTTTAGAAACTATACCCCTCATGACAGTTATGTAGAGTTGTAGTGAGCATTTGCATCCCACAGGTTTTGGTGGGTTGTTTTTTGCAAAGTGAAAATTGCAATTTTTCCATTCCAGCCATTTCAACGCTAAATATCTTCTACCCATTATGTGCCACTGAAAAAAGCAGCTCTGTCTTTAACTTGATTCTCTCAGTGAAAACAATTATGGCAATACTAAATGTATATGGTTTTATGTTTACTGTGTTGAAACGATAAAAATAATTTTTAACAAAATCTTTGTCACCGTATTCGGCTTTTTTGTGGCAGGAGTTGCAATTTTCATTAGTACAATTTTGGTGTAACCATTTCTTCTTCTTGGATGAAATGTGAATGTAGCACATAGTGATTGGCTTCAGTGCTCATTTAACATCCTCTTGACCCATTAATAAGTGATTATTCAGTAACAGTAGTAGAAATCCCCTTTTAAGATTTGCATGTTCCACCTCTGATTTTCACCAACAAAAATGTAATATGTCAGATGGAAATGTTTGTGTGTTCTATACATACTTTCTATTAAATTCTTTGTTTTATCAACTTGCACAAAATCCTATACAATTGCCAGGTTTATCTACTTTTTATTTCTAGTTTTAATGTTCTTTTAATGAGACCCAAGTACAGAGCTTAAAGCACCACTGCAGCAGGTTTTATTTTTCATTTCACCACTGGAGTGGTATCGAGTTCCCTTCCCCTAGTAATATACCGTACTTATTAGCCGCTGTATTCTGCTCCTCCTGACGTTGCTCTGGCCCTGACCCGCTATTTTGTGACCAGATCTTTTCACTGATCGAAAGTCAGAGCTAATGGCAACAAGCTCCCAATGTAAGTCTATGAAAACCTTATCCTGCCTCTCATAGATTTACATTTCAGAAGTGACATCCTGTTCACCCACCAAACAATGGGACAATCTAGCAAATCATAAACTGCAGAAGACGGCTGCTGGTAAGTATATTAAACGGAACCTGTCACCAGATTTGGTGACTATAAGCTGCAGCAACCACCAGTAGGCTCTGATGTACAGCATTCTAACATGCTGTATATAAGAGCCCAGGCTGCTGTGTAGAACATAAAAATCACTTTATAATACTTACCTAAATGATCGGTACGGTGCAGATGGGTAAGATGGGTGTCTTCGTTCTCTGGGTGCCAGCGCCTCCTCTTTCAGCCATCTTTGTCCTCCTTCTGAAGCCTGAGTGCATGATGCGTGCTACGTCATGCACACAGGCAGGCTTTGAGGTCCCAGTCATGCACACTACAATACTTTGATCTGCCCTGCTCAGGGCAAAGTGCGCCTGCGCAGGATCTCAATGCCCGCCTGTGAGCATGATGAAGCACGCATCATGCACCAAGGCTTCAGAAGAAGGAGGACAATGATGGCCGAAAGAGGAGTCGCCGCACGCGGACAATGGAGACACCCATCTGACCCATCTACACCGCTCCGACCGTTAGGTAAGTATTATAAAGTGACTTTTATGTTCTACACAGCAGCCTGGAGTCTTATATACAGCATGTTATTTTGCTGTATATAAGAGCCTACTGGTGCTGGCCGCAGCTTATAGTCACCAAATCTTGTGACAGGTTCCCTTTAAGAAACTTACATTAATGGTACCACTCCTGTGGTGAAAAAAAAAATGCTGAAGCAGTGCTTTCAATAATATAGTTAACCCTTTTAAACTAAGTCTAATTGAGTATTTTGTGTTTCAGCAGTAGATTTTTATCATAGCCATTCTTATGTCCCAGATGGAATTTCTTCTCACTGAGCAGAGATGCTGGACAGCTCCTTTACTGATTCCAGTTTCAAACCAAAAGGCCTGATAGCTACTAGGGTTAGATGCACATTTGTGCTTCAGCTTCCGTTAGGATTGTTCTTTCACAGGAATAAAAAGCTCAGCACGCTGCTTTATTTTTTAGTTAAAATGCTGGCCACCCAAAAAAAACACAATTATAATCAATGGGGTCTATTTGGCGTCATTTGAATCTGTGATGTAATGGATCTATTCCCTGCATTGGTTGCATTTTGTAGTTCTCATAACGAAACAGCAAATGGAGCGATCTCATGTAGCCTTGAGATTGCTCATGCTCCCTCACAATTTGGATTCTCAAGTCCTCAGACAGTTCTTTGGTCTTCTTTCTTTTCTCCATGCTCAATGTGGTACACACAAGGACACAGGACAGAGGTTGAGTCAACTTTAATCCATGTCAACTGGCTGCAAGTGTGATTTAGTTATTGCCAACACCTGTTAGGTGCCACAGGTAAGTTACAGGTGCTGTTAATTACACAAATTAGAGAAACATCACATGATTTTTCAAACAGTGCCAATACTTTTGTCCACCCCTTTTTATGTTTGGTGTGGAATTATATCCAATTTGGCTTTATGACAAATTTGTTTTTTTTCTTTAGTTGAAGACAAATTAAATGAAGATAATAATACCAAAGAATTTGTGATTGCAATCATTTTCAAGAAGAAACTGAGTATTATCTGACAAAATTGCAGGGGTGCCAATACTTTTGGCCAGCACTGAAATAATAATAATAAATACTTTTATGTAATCCAGACCCAACTGTATCATATTAAAAATAATAATAAAAAACTTTCACGGAAAGCTGGCAACAAGTACGGAAAGTGACATCTATTTTATATTCTGATGTATTTAAATGAAAAAAAAAGACATTTAGCAAGTTCTGCCAATTTATGTCAGAAATAGATACAAAGTTGAGCTAAAGATAGATACAATATTTTTATGAGCAAATAAAATTCTTACATTTTGAATTCAACACATTTGTTTTTAATTGCTTTTCTAACCAGCATAAGATTGTGTATTAGACTATAGAGCTTGTGGGGGCACTATGCTTTCTTGCAGAAAGAGTGGTTCTGCTACTAAATTCTATGAAAGACTTGCAGATTTTGCATTACCTGATTATATTATTAGCGGCACATTAGAGGTACTGTAATGATGGGAGAATAAGTACTGCTCACTAACGTACATCTTTACAATGAATCAATTGAGCTTCATCTGCAGTCTACAAGTTTGGTACTTACTACACTTGTGGACTGCAGCTGTCACTCAATAGTTAAAATTGGAAATCTGTACTACAAAAACTTGGTGGCCGAAATTGCGTATTTTGCACATGCTTAATATTTTAAGGTGGTAATACACATGAAGTAACTGCTAAATCTTCCATACCGTTACACTAGTTGTCAAAGGCTAATAATTGGTAAGCCAGAGTCACAACCGTTATTGCAGTTCTCATCTTTTAGAGTCTTTGTGCAATATTTGGGATCATGTGTGCTAAAGTTTTACTGTAGAGAACTGTCAATAGTGCAATACAATGTAGAGGGAATTTGTAGGATATATCATAAAGAGCTACTTTTTTAAGTAAATTCTCTAATTAGAAGCTAGTGGAGACTACTATGAATATAAACCCACTGTTCCTTGATGTCTAATTCACAATGCTATTGTAAGACTGGAGTTATGGAGTGGGCTATATGAGACCCCTGGACAAATGTCTGATTGGACAAGGCAGACTTTCTAAAACCTACTTTACATGTTACGATTTTGCATACGATATCGTATGCGATCGTAACCACCCCCATCGTATGTGCGGCACGTTCAATTTGTTGAATGTGCCACACAAACGATTAACCCCCGTCACACGTACTTACCCGTCCATACGACCTCGATGTGGGCGGCGAACGTCCACTTCCTGGAGTGGGAGGGACGTTCGGCATCACATCGACGCCACGCGGCAGCCGGCCACTAGAAGCGGAGGGGCGGAGATGAGCGGGACGTAAACATCCCGCCCACATTCTTCCTTCCGCATTGTCAGCGGGAGCCGCGGACGGAGGTAAGCTGTCGTTCAATGTTCCCGGGGTGTCACACACTGCGATGTGTGCTGCCTCGGGAACATTGAACAACCGCACGTTCAATTTTTGAGGAATGAACGACGTGCATGCGATGAACGGATTTTTGTTCAATCGCAATTGCACGGAGGTTTTACACGCTACACTCATACTTACGATGCCGGATGTGCATCACTTACGACGTGACCCCGCCGACACATCGTAAGATATAATGTAGCGTTTAAAGCGGGCTTTACAGAATCCTAAATAAGAGTCTGGAGATATTCCGTTCAGTTAGTAAAGTATATAGTAGTGTCTTAAAAACCTGTCTCTAGGTCATATAATTCTCAAGGGAACCTATAAACGTGAAACCATAATCTAGAAAAAGGAAGGGCAGACAAGACATGACTAGAAAACAAACAGTGATTGAGGGACATTTTGTTTTGCTTTTAAAATAGAGAATGTACAGTATATAACCATTAAAATCTGAAATTGTTTGATTAGTGTAATATGGTGAATTTCAGGAATGTCTGATCATAATGTAAGACAGCTACAGAGGTAAAGCAAGGACATGTTAGCAATACAATAAGAATTAGGGTTTGTAGGAATTTCTATAGCTAAGATAGAATTTAAGAAATACTGTAGCGTCCTTTTCTGTCAGTATCATTTTTCCTTATTAGAACATTGCAAAACTGGATCCTTAGTTTGCTAGAAAAAGTGAACATCAAAAGTTATTTTGGAAAAACACAAGTCCCATCTTTCATGTGGCTTATGACTTCCCAATTAATGCCATTCTAGAGTGACTGGAGACATTAAGAGATCCCTTGCACATTCTCACATCTGTGATTACACTTCTTGTCCTACTTATTTAACTAGGACTGGTTCTAGACTATTAATACATTACATTATTATAACAAAAGAAATCTATAATACATGGCTGCAAATCAGTTGCTTTTGTATACATTTCTAATACACGATTATTAGCTTTTACATACATGCCCTGTTCCAGCACCAGGCTTAGCTCTTGTCACAATTCCTCCTAGTAGTGTTTTTGGACGCAGAGAGTGAGCCATCCAATATTGGGCAGAGGCATGCTGAGCTGTCAGTTTGGTGATGGACTGTTCAGTCGTGCAATCTTGGGCAGGGGCGTGCTACTGCTGAACTGTCAGTATTGGGAAGGACAGTTCAGCCGTCCCATCAGAGGCTGAAGCGTGCTACGCTTCCTCCATGTGTCTCCAGTTCAGAGTTATTATCTGGCTGTGTAGCTGGCTCTCTGATTCAATATTACTGCAAGTTGTAGCTTATGCTCGGTCATGTGTGCATGCCTTTGGTTCCTGCGGTCAGCAGTTTATATATTGTTACCCAACTTTTGACTTTCCTTCTGACTATCCGTTTGCCTAACCCCTTTGTTTTGATCAGCTATCTTACTGGTATTCTGACTTCGGACCATGACCTATGCATTTTGTCTTAGCCCTTTGTTTATTATGAACCATCTTGGTATTTGACCCCAGACCTCTAGATTACCCAACTTTATGGCCAGCCCATGAGTAGTCACCATCACATTACAATTGTTCCAATATTTTTTTCCTTCCCACCAGTATGGATCCTATTCAAACACTGTGCGATCAGGTAACAAAGCTGACCCAGGTGATTCAGGATCTAGCCTGGGAGCACCAGAGACTAGAAACATTGTAGTTCCAGTTGCAGAGTAAGTTTTTTAGCACGATGGCTGCTTCCAAGAGCCCTCTGCTGCCAGCAGTAGCTTTGAAGCTGGTATCTTCTGATATGCAGTTGGTCTCGCTTAAACCACTAATGGCCCTCCCTTACAGATTTTAATGGCAGAAAGACCAGTTTAGGGTGTTTAGGGAGAGCTTTGAGCTATTTTTTATCCTGTGACTTTGGTCATCAGGGCATGAGTCCCAGTGAATAGGAATAATCATGTCCCTACTGTGAGACAGTCCTCAGACTTGGACCGTTTTTTGTAACCTCAAGCCCCATAATGGTCATCAGTTGAAGCCTTTATTGATGCCTTAGAGTTAATCTATGACGAACCCAACAAGTCCAAGTCACACAGGCAAAGATCATGCATATGACACATAGGGGCCACACCACTGAGGACTATAGTACTGTTATGGCAGTTGTCCACAGAGGTTCTGTGGAATGATGCAGCTCTCAGGTGTCAGTTTCACTGTGGCTCTGCATATTCCACTCTGTTCCTTTGGGAAAGGCCATGACTCAGGCCATTCAGTTGGATCGCTGGATTCAGGACACGCGTGATGTATGACAGGGGGTCTCGGTTATTTTTCTGGAATCCCGCCACTTACCTGAGACAAAACTGATTTAAATCAGAGCTGCCAGCTCTCAGACCATTCAGTAGAGACATCAGCACAATCTTGAGCTTGGAACTTTGGTTGCAATGGGCATTTTCTGAAGGACTTTCTGATACGCACTCAAGCCATCGCATAATGCTTAAGCCTGGGTAATTGTTGAGGAGGTCACCCAGACTTCCGTGATACCTTTTTACTCCTCAGGTAAAGTACTGAGGAACGTGGGAACACTTGACTTTGAGTCCATCTCTGCTATGTATTAGGTAACTTATCTGCAAAGTTGGTATTGGAAATTCCATGGCTGTGTATTCACAATCATGTAATTGATTGATGTTAGAAGCTGAGTTCACTCTACATGAACAATAGGTTTGAGGAGGATGGTATATAGAGAGGTGAGGAGAAAAGTAAGAAAAGCAGGAAGAGACATGCACTTATGATTCTGCTGCTTAATATTAATAAGTGTTTTATTTCGCCTAGAGCTGGATTAACAGCTACACTAATGGTGTAATAATGTTACCCAGGCTGCTTGTTCGGAGGTTATGTAACAGGAGAGTATGAATCCTTTATGCCTCAATGTATAGGAAACATCATAACAGCTAGTCTCCACCCACTAGCTCAGGGATAACAGAATAATTGAGATGGAACATACAGAAGGGAAAACTGGTGAAAAATTATAAATATAAGTTATGTAGTCATCTGAAATAGTTCTATACCTCATGTGCGCACGTTGCGTTTTTTCTTGTGTTTTGGTTGCGTTTTAAACTGCACCTTGTCAATGACAAAATGCATGCTTTTTGCTTCCCCAGCAAAGTCTATGATAAATTAGAAATTCCATGCACACGTTGGGTTTTTTTAGGCAACGTTTTGCTTGATAAATATTTGTCAAAATCGTTGCTTAAAAAAGCAGCATGTCACTTCTTCATTGCGTTTTTTGAACATTTTCCACCCACTGAAATGAGTGAGGTGTGTCAAAACGCAACCAAAATGTTTAGCTGCGCGTTTGCACTGCATTTTGGTTGCATTTTAGATCCGTTCTTGTCAACAAAAATGCAGGTCTCTCTCTGATGGTCTCGGACTCTCTCTCTCTGTCAGTCTTGGTCTCTCTCTGTCAATCTCGGTCTTTCTCTCTTTTGGTCTCGGTTTCTCTCTCTATCTGTCGGTCTCTCTCTAAGTCTCTCCAATTCCCACTCTCTCCTTCATACTCACGATCACCGGCACGGCTGTTACACAGCTCCCGCAGCCTCTCCTGCTTCTGAAAGTGCCGGCCGCTAATTAGGCTCATCTCATATTCACTGCTTCCCCCGCCCACCGGCGCCTATGATTGGTTGCAGTCAGATGTGCTCCCACGCTGAGTGACAGCTGTCTCATTACATCCAATCAAAGCCGCCAGTGAGCGGGTCTATACTGTGCAGTATAATAAATAAATAATTAAAAAAAACGGTGTGCAGTCCCCCCCAATTTTGATACTCAGCCAAGATTAAGCCACACAGCTGAGAGCTGGTATTCTCAGACTAGGGAGACCACATTAGTGGGAGCCCCCAAGGCTAAAAATATCAGCCAGCAGCTGCCCGGAATTGCTGCATCCGTTAGATGCGAGTCCCGGGACTTTAACTGGCTTATCCCTAATGTCCTGATGTGGTGGAAATTGGCGTAATAAAGGAGTTAA
Source organism: Anomaloglossus baeobatrachus (assembly GCF_048569485.1). Classification (NCBI taxonomy): domain Eukaryota; kingdom Metazoa; phylum Chordata; class Amphibia; order Anura; family Aromobatidae; genus Anomaloglossus; species Anomaloglossus baeobatrachus. The sequence continues at coordinate 429,458,470 of NC_134356.1, forward strand.
TGGTAGCTCATAGCTGCCACTAAATCCTAGCTTAGTGATGGCAGGCATCCCATCACTAAACTGGAAATTAAAGTAAATAAATACAAAAACCGAAAAATCCTTTGACATAAAAAACTAAAAAATACCCTCTTTCACCACCTTATTAACCCCAACACAACCCTCCAGGTCCGACGTAATCCACACAAGGTCCAACGACGCTTCCAGCATTTCTACATCTGACACTCACAGCGAGCAGCCATAGAGCACGATCGCTCACTATGAGCTCCACGCAGCAACTGAAGTGAGTCGTGCTATCAGCCGTGACGTCACTCAGGTTACCCGCAGCAACAGCTGGAGTACTCCACCTGTGACAGCAAATCACCCGAGTGACTGAAGTGAGCCGCGCAATCATCAGTGCCCTCACTCAGGTGATTTGTGGTCACAGGTGAGTCCTTCACCTGTGACCGCAAATCAGGCCGCGACACAGAAACTGAGCCTTGCGATGAGAATGAACTCGGGTGAACCTTGACATCACAGCTGCGGGCCCCGCACTACTGCCTGTGTCGTGGCAGTTACGTAAGAGGTTCACCAGAGTTCATTCTCATCGTGCGACTGTGTGTCTGCTGTTAACAGCCAGTCATGCTCTATGTCGCTGCTGTGACAGAACAGTGACGTAGCAGAGCTGAATCGCCGTGGGACTGTACTGTCAAAAATGCATGCATTTTGGATGCATTTTTTTGTCAAACGCAGTGTTTACACTTGTAAAAGTCTGCCAGAGGTGCATTTTTATGTCAAGTCAAGAACGCAGCGTGCAGACATACAATTAAATCAATTGTGTCATTTTAGGGTATAATATACTAGAAATTGTAAAAAAAAAAATTCATGTACAGTGTAATGGTGGAAAAATGGCAAATTATCTATTGATTTTTGGGTTTGTTTTTAGTATTTACTGTGTTGAAAAATGACTTGATAATATGATTTTTCAGGCCAGTATAATTATGGAAAAGCCAAAGGATGGGATGTATAAGAGGACTAATCTATCAATCACCTAACAATTGCATAATTTACATATGATCAGTCAATGACCTTACTTTTTTTTGCTGCTGTGACAGACATAGGCCTCTGTTGACATTCTGAAATAATTTAACTGGCTGTAATTGAGGGAATTAGTGCAATATTGAAAAGTTAAAAAATATATATATATACAGATGCAAGGAATGGATAGAGCCTAAAGTATGTATGCTCAGCCACTCAAATCCAGTTGTCCAATACGGTCTGCACTTGTTCTCAACAGCAGGATAGAAAGTGATCATGTTTCTTTCTCTGGTCACCTAACCACTGAGGTGTATGATTGTCTGCAGCTGGTGGGTAATTGGAGAGGCATGTCATGAAAGACATATCCATTGAAGCACCTTTCCAGTCAATCGCAAGCCTAAAGGCTGCTTTACACGCAGCGGCATCGCTAGCGATGTCGCTAGCGAAAGCACCCGCCCCCGTCGTTTGTGCGTCACGTGCAAAATCGCTGCCCGTGGCGAACAATATCGCCGGTACGTGTCACACATACTTACCTTCCTAACGACGTCGCTGTGGCAGCCGAACAACCTCTTTTTTAAGGGGGCGGTTCATTTGGCGTCACAGCGACATCACTCAGCGAGCCACCAATACAAGTGGAGGGGCGGAGAGCAGCTGCATTCACGTCACACCCACCTCGTTGCCGGAGGACGCAGGTACGTTGTTGTTCGTCATTCTCGGGGTGTCACACGTACCGATGTGTGCTGCCTCAGGAACGACGAACAACCTGCATCCAGCACGAGCAACGATATTATGAAAATGAACGACGTGTCAACAATCCACGATTTGGTGAGTATTTGTGATCGTTAGTGGTCGCTCGTAGGTGTCACATGCAATAATGTCGCTAACGATGCCGGATGTGCGTGACCCCGACGACATATCATTAGATACGTCGTTGCGTGTAAAGCGGCCTTTAGTGGGCAGGTAACTGAAAGACACAATGTCAGGCCACCAGAGCACCCGCAGTTAGAGCGGGTGAATATACATCATTGTATTTTGATTGCTTCCATTAATTATTTTTTAAAGTTGGACAAATGCTTTAACTGGAAGGAAATATGTCTAAACATTTCATTTTGTATTACCAGTACAATGTATTCTTGGTTGTCATGCATTAATTATTTTTTTGTTTTATGTTTCCAGGCGCCAAAGTCCAGAGATATTTGAGCAGAATCTTAAAGAGGTAAAGTTATTAAAATAATTAGTAAATTAAAAGCCATTCTTTTGTTGTGATGATGTCATTTTCTCATTTCTAGTATATAGTATTATAGTATAATTAAAATGTATGCAAAATTTTCTTCAAAATGACAGAAAACAGAATTTGCCAGTATACCCGTATAAAATAGCTTGATCACGACTGCTCTGTACTTTTTTAAATACCCGTGCTGCTTCCTACTGTTATTCAATTCATTAGGGGTTGTTTATCAAGTGGCTACAGATAGCTAAACCGAAAGGAGGATGCAGTGCCAGACTTTTGAAAATCACACAGTTCAGAACAAACCATGAGCGTTCCTGTTTTTAGATTTTATTTTTAATGAAACTAGAATTTCACTTTAAGTCTAGGCTGTATTGTCTAAGTCAGTGACTGTGCAGCATGTAACCACAGGTCATTATAACTACCTGTTATTCTGCAACTGTTGGTTTCCAGCGGGACCAAGTATGTGTTGTTCAATCCTGAGCAGCTGTAAAAACATGCCTTTGGCTGAGTATTTCTCTGAAGAAATCCAGTACCTGAATAAAAAGGATAAAAATTGCTTGTAATAGTGCCTTGTGATTATTTTTCATCCAGTATCTACTAATTGGTAAAATAGCTCCGCTCCCCTAGAAAATATGTACAAGACAGCTAAATGTAATAAATGAAAAGAGATGTTACATTAAACTGATGTTTGCAATGTATGAAATGACTTAGAAAACTAAATCTTATACTAATAAAAGAGAGGAAGACCCATGTACCCATTGCATTTTACATGAATAAAAAATGTTCGTTATTAGGACTCACTAAGGGAAATATTTGCTAGCTAGAAGCTAAAAGAGGAGACAGCAGTATTCAATAAACGTATTGTCATTCTTGTGCTTTAATTTAGTTATTAAAAGGAGTATTAGGATTTGTGAATGATGTGGCTCATTGCCAAGATAACATTAATCCCCAATCTTTTTGACTGCCATTCTATGAGAAGATGGGGCGTCCCTTCAGGATGGTGTTGTATCAACTATCTTGTTGACAGGATAACATTAATCCCCAGTCTTTTTGAATGCTATATTTTGGGAAGATCGGGTGTCCCTTCAGGATGGTGTTTTATCACCTAACATATTGCCAGGATAAAATTAATCCCCAATCCTTTTGAATGCCATTGTTTGGGAAGATGGGGTGTCCCTTCAGGATGGTGCTGTATCATCTATCTTGTTGACAGGTTAACATTAATCCCCAACTTTTTGAATGCCATTGTATGAAAAGATGGGACGTCCCTTCAGGATGGTGTTGTATCATCTATCTTGTTGCCAGGATGACATTAATCCCCAATCTTTCTGAATGCCACTTTACGGGAAGATGGGGTGTCCCTTCAGGATCATGATATATCACCTATCTTGTTGCCAGGATGACATTAATCCCCAATTTTTTGGAATGCTACTTTATGGGAAGATGGGGTGTCCCTTCAGGATCATGATATATCCCCTATATTGTTGCCAGGATGACATTAATCCCCAATCTTTTGGAATGTCATTGTATGGGAAGATGGGGTGTCCCTTCAGGATGATGTTGTATCATCTAGCTTGTTGGCAGGATGACATTTAATCCCCAATCTTTTTGAATGCTATTTTTTGGGAAGAAGAGGTGTCCCTTCAGGTTGGTGTTTTATGACCTATCATATTGCCAGGATAGAATGAATCCCCAATACTTTTGAATGCCATTGTATGGAAAGATGGGGCATCCCTTCAGGATGATGTTGTATCACCCATCTTGTGTTTAGAGCTGATTCACATTGGACACTATGTTGGTAATAAGCACTTTATTAGTCTTCCTTCACACAGGGTTTTGGTGTTTTTATAAAACAAATAAATGAATAGAAAACGTGACTGACAAAAAAAGAGATAAAAAAAATAAAAATTGCAATGCAAAAAAATCATATTGTCATACAAATGCCACACCTAGACTATTGCTGGAATTGAAATACAGTCCATTGGGCTCAAAACTACATAGGGAATGTTACATACATAATGTCACTGAGCAAAAGAATTCATACATATATATTTGACCTGTTTCTACAGCAGTGATAGCTATCCTTTTGAGCTTTGTGTGTCAAAATTTGTAAAAAAAAACAACAAAAAACGAGCATAACTCAGGTAGTGTGTCACTTCTCGAAAAATCCATAATTGTGTGATATTTGTAGCTCTAATAACAAAAAGTTATCTGAGTATGACTGCTGGAGGTGAGGTTGAGAGGAGATAATGATTATCTCCTCCCCCTTCCCCCCAGCATTCATTATTTCCTCTCCCCCTCAGCAGTCATTATCATGACTGCTGGGGGGAGGGGAAGAGGAGATAATAACTGCTGGGGGGAGGGGGAGAAGAGATAATTATTTATTCTGCCCCTCCCCCCAGCAGGCATAATCTCCTCTCCCCCTCCCCCAGCAGTCAAGATAATGTGCCATTGTTGTCCCCTGTAATAATGTGCCCATCCTTGTCTCCTTCTGTAATGTGCTCATCCATGTCCCCTGTAGTAATATGCCCATCAATGTCCTCTGTAATAATGTGCCCATTTTGTCCCCTGTAGTAATGTGCCCATCTTGTCCCCAACCTGTAGTAATTTGCCAATCCTTGTCCTCTGTAGTAATATGTCCATCCTTGTCCCCTTCTTTTAGCAATGCCGCATCTTATAGTAATGTCCCCTATTTATGCCACATTATGCTGTTTTCACATACACACATAAAAAAAAGATTCTTCTCACCTGTCCTCCTTTCCCTCGGTATCCTCTCTCCTGCTTCTTGTGGAACGCAGGCCCACTCACGATTACGGCCATTTGCCAGGGGATGCAGACATCTGGGCTTTACTTTAGATGATTTTCGCCACTGTGCAGAGGAACTCTCTGCAGAGCGTTACAAATGACAGCCATCAGCCAATCAGAGGCCAGCATTTGACATCATACAACAATGTCACCTGCTGGCCTCTGATTGGCTGGCAGATGCCTTTGATGAAGCTCTCCAGAGCATTCCTGTGCGTGGCGGCAGAAATCATCTGAAGTAAAGCCCATAGGGCCGCGATCGTCAGGGGATCTGCAGGCCATAAAAAGCTGCCTCAGGGGCTGCATGTGGCTCAAGGGTCGTGTGTTTGAGACCCCTGGGTTAGAGAGACGCGTGTTACATACTGCGTGGTACGTAAGCACACCTCACTCAAGATCCTGATTAAAAGGTACAGAACACAAATTACCGATGGCCACATCCGGTGATTTAACTAGAACTGTATGTGCAGCCCCCCGGGCTAGTCATTTCGGAACAGTTTAGCCACACGTTCAGTTCTAGTTAAATCACCGGTGGCCATGGCTTGTCTTATAGATCTGGATGTGGCCACCTGCTCCTGCTGCTTGTCTTAGCAAAAATAACCCGACTTGTCACCACTGACATGCATGTTATAGGTTAGCCATTAGAGTTGAGCGATGTTCGAGGTTCGCCAATTTCATGTTCGAGTGATTTTGGGGGGTGCTCGAGATCGAACTCGATCAACATAAACGTGGCTTTTCACAGTAAGGCTATGTGCACATGTTGCTATCTGCATGCATCCTGCGTCCCCAGCACAATCCCTCTCCCTTTCCTACTCACCGATCACTGGCGCCTCGCTCCACGTCTGTCACAAATCTGCGGTGTCTTTTCCTCTTTAGAAAATGGCTGTCGCTTCATTAGTCAATTAGTTATTCCGTGCTTTCTCCGCCCACCGGCGCCTATGATTGGTTGCAGTCAAACACGTCCCCAAGCTGAGTGACAGCTGTCTCACTGCAACCAATCACAGCCGCCGGCCGGCAGGTCTATATCGTGCAGTAAAATAAATAATTTAAAAAAAAAAAAAAATGCGGTTCCCCCATATTTGATACCAGCCAGGATAAAGCCGCACGGCTGGAGGCTGGTATTGTCAGGATGGGGAGCGCCACGGTATGGGGAGCCCGCCACCCTAACAATATCACCCAGCAGCCGGCCGGAATAGCCGCATCCATTAGATGCGACAGTCCCGGACTCTACCCAGCTCATCTCGAATTGCCCTGGTGCGGTGGCAATCGGGGTAATAACGGGGTTGATCATGCCAGGCGTCTCCCTGAGACACCTTCTATGATCACTCTGAAAATGAAAGTAAATAAACACACCGCGAAAAATCCTTTATTTGGAATAAAAGACAAAAAAAACACCCGGTTTCACCCCTTTATTAATCACCAAATACCCCTCCAGGTCCGACGTAATCCACACGACACTGTTAGCTCTGCTCCCTGAAGATGTAGCAGCACCGTAGAACACCATCGTGCTGTATCAGGTCCACGTAGCAATGAAGTGAATTGTGCTGTCAGCAGAGACTTCAGTCAGCACTGCAGGCTTCAATATTACAAAATCTGCCTATCTTTATCAATAGAGGCAATAGCTCAGTGGATACAGAGCTCGCGTATGAAGCATTAAGTCGCGAGTTCTAGTCTCGGCTGTCCCGGTGAAGAATTTCATTTTTTTTTTTATTATTTTTTTATTTTTAATTATATCGTGCAGTAAAATAAATAAATAATTAAACCAATAAATAAATTAAAAAAAAAGCGGTTCCCCCCATATTTGATACCAGCCAGGACAAAGCCGCACGGCTGGAGGCTGGTATTGTCAGGATGGGGAGCGCCACGGTATGGGGAGCCCACCACCCTAACAATATCACCTAGCAGCCGCCCGGAATAGCAGCATCCATTAGATGCGACAGTCCCAGAACTCTACCCAGCTCATCCCGAATTGCCCTGGTGCGGTGGCAAACGGGGTAATAATGAGTTTAATCATGCCAGGCGTCTCCCCGAGACACCTTTCATGATTAAACTGAAAGTGAAAGTAAAGAAAAACACACCGTGAAAAATCCTTTATTTGGAATAAAAGACAAAAAAACACCCTGTTTCACCCCTTTATTAATCCTCAAGTACCCCTCCAGGTCCGACGTAATCCACACGACACTGTCAGCTCTGCTACAGAACACGAGTGCTCTGTATCAGCTCCACGTAGCAATCAAGTGAATCGCGCGTTCAGCAGAGACTTCAGCAATGCAGAAGTCAAGATTATCAAATCTGCCTATCTTAATCATTAGAAGCAGTAGCTGAGTGGATAGAGCGCTCGCATAAGAAGCATTAGGTCGCAAGTTCTAGTCCCTGTAAAGAATTTATTTATTTATTTTTTTAACTTTAAATTATAATATATTTATAATTATAATTTAATTATGCAATGAGGGGAGGAGCCGGACATCAGCTGTGAGCTCTCTCTCTCCCCTTTCTCTCTCTCTCCTTTCTCTCTCTCTCTCCTTTCTCTCCTTTCTCTCACTCTCCTTTCTCTCTCTCTCTCTCCTTTCTTTCTCTCTCCCTCCTTTCTTTCTCTCTCTCTCTCTCTCTCTCTCCTTTCTTTCTCTCTCTCCTTTCTTTCTCTCTCTTCTTTCTCTCACTCTCTTCTTGCTCTCTTTATCTCTCTCTTTATCTCTCTCTTCTTTCTTTCTCTCTTCTTTCTCTCTCTCTCCTTTCTCTCTCTCTCTCTCCTTTCTCTCCTTTCTCTCGCTCTCCTTTCTCTCTCTCTCTCTCTCCTTTCTCTCTCTCTCTCCTTTCTCTCTCTCTCTCCTTTCTCTCTCTCTCCCTCCTTTCTTTCTCTCTCTCTCTCCTTTCTTTCCTTTCTCTTCTTTCTCTCACTCTCTTCTTTCTCTCTTTATCTCTCTCTTCTTTCTCTCTCTCTCTTCTTTCTCTCTCTCTCTTTCTCTCTCTCTCTCTTCTTTCTCTCTCTCTCTCTTCTTTCTCTCTCTTCTTTCTCTCTCTCTCAGACCTGGCGATGATCAGCTGATGAGGTCACCTGACAGAATCAGCTGACACTATAAGTCGAGCGGTGAGGCCGGCTTTTTACCGGCCGTCTAAACTATCAGCTGATGCCGTCGGACAGGAGTCTGCACTGAAGTGTGTAGTTTTTTTTTTTGCATTGCTGCATCAGCTGTATAAAAGCCGTTTATACAATCAGCTGCGGTGTCACGTGATTCAGTCCCTTGAACCTGACACCTCATCTGATCGCTTTGCCTTCCAGCAAACCGATCAGATAATATTGGATCCAGATTAAACGGCGCGGGACCCTTGACCCAGGATTACTGCGGAGGGAGGTTCTTTATTTCAATAAAGATGGAGTCACTAATTGTGTTGTGTTTTATTTCTAATAAAAATATTTTTATGTGTGTTGTGTTTTTTTTATCGGTACTAGAAATTCATGGTGGCCATGTCTAATATTGGCGTGACACCATGAATTTCGGGCTTAGGGCCAGTTGATAATTTACAGCTAGCCCCAACCCCATTATTACCCAGCGAGCCACCCATCACCAGGGCAGCTGGAGGAGTTGGATACAGTGCCAGAAGATGACACTTATATTAAAGCGCCCTTTTCTGGGGCGGCTGCGGACTGCAATTCGCAGCAGAGGGGCCCAGAAAGCTCAGGCCAACCTGTGCTGTGGATTCCAATCCCCAGCTGCCTAGTTGTACCTTGCTGGACACAAAAATATGGCGAAGCCCACGTCATTTGTTTTTTAATTATTTCATGTAATAAGTGAAATAATTAAAAAAACGGGCTTCCCTATATTTTTGGTTCCCAGCCGGGTACAAATAGGCAGCTGGGGGTTGGCGGCAGCCCGTAGGTGCCTGCTGTACCTGGCCAGCATACAAAAACATGGCGAAGCCCACGTCATTTGTTTTTTAATTATTTCATGAAATTCATGAAATAATTAATAAAAAAAAAGGGCTTCCCTATATTTTTTGTTCCCAGCCGGGTTCAAATAGGCAGCTGGGGGTTGGGGGCAGCCCGTAGCTGCCTGCTGTACCTGGCTAGTATACAAAAACATGGCGAAGCCCACATTTTTTGGGGGGGCAAAAAACCCCTGCATACAGTCCTGGATGGAGTATGCTGAGCCTTGTAGCAGCTGCTGTCTGTCTGTATGGAGGAGAGCAGACAGCAGCTGCAGAACGACAAGGCTCAGCATGCTCCATTCACTAGTGTATGCAGGAGAGCAGACAGCAGCTGCAGAACTACAAGGCTCAGCATACTCCATCCACGACTGTATGCAGGGGTTTTTTGCCCACCAAAAAAATGACAAGAGCGTCGCCATATTTTTGTATGCTAGTCAGATACAGCAGGCAGGTACGGCTGCCCCCAACCCCCAGCTGCCTATTTGTACCCGGCTGGGAACAAAAAATATAGGGAAGCCCGTTTTTTTTAATTATTTCACGAATTTCATGAAATAATTAAAAAACAAATGACGTGGGTTTCGCCCCATTTTTGTGTTCAGCCAGGTACAACTAGGCAGCTGGGGATTGGAATCCGCAGCACAGGTTAGCCCGAGCTTTCTGGGCCCCTGTGCTGCGAATTGCAGTCCGCAGCCGCCCCAGAAAATGGCGCTTTCATAGAAGCGCCATCATCTGGCGCTGTATCCAACTCTTCCAACAGCCCTGGAGCCGGGTGGCTTGCTGGGTAGTTATGAGATAATACTAGCTTTGTTTTACTAGCTAGTATTAAATCAGAGATTCTTAATGTCAGGCAAGTTTGACTCAGCCATTAAGAATCTCCAATAAAGGGTTAAAAAAAAAAAAAAGACCACACAGAGAAAAAATACTTTAATAGAAATAAATACACAGACACACTTAGAGACTCCATGTTTATTACTCCCGCTTATCCCTCCACAATCGTGCTCTTCTGTCTTCTTTCTCCTTCAACCCATGCAGCTCTACTACATCAGCAGCGCTGCATGGGAGGAACACGCTGCTGTTCCCGTGCAGTCTTTTCACTCTATGAGTGACCAGAAGCTGCTGCCTGTAAGCGGTGATGTCCCCGCTGACAGGCGCGTTGCTATAGCAACGGTGATCTCTGTTATTGACTGGCTGTGGCAGCCGGTGAATAACGGAATGGGGAAGCAGTACGGGGAGTCGACCGTGTGCCAAAGCATGTTGCCGGTACACGGAGATACACAAACGATCACCGCGTACTGGAGAGATGCACTGACAGGACCTAGCATGACGTCAAAGCTATGTGACCAGTCTGTAGCCAATAAGATAATAGACACGTGATTGGTCACATGCTTTTTTTGACGTCACGGAAGGTCCTATCATCAGTGCTGGTTACCGGGAGGACGCAGCGATTATCGGAAGGAAAAGCGACGGAAGGCAGAGTGCAGGACGCATCGTGGGGACAGGTAAGTGTTATGGCAATGTTTGTTATCTGTATGTGTACATTTTAATGCGTTTTTATGTGTTTGTGTTTGCCTCCCATTGGTTTCAATGGGGTTCGAGAGGTTCGTCGAACGGCTCGCCGAACCGAACTCGAACGCGGCCTCCATTCCACGAACCGAACTCGAGCCTCTAGAGGCTCGCTCATCTCTATTAGCCATCACTGTTCTAGGGAAACTTTATACCAAGAGGAATCCCTATCTTTTTACAGCTGTTAGAAAATGTGTCATCTAGCTTCCCAAACTAACAAATGGCAAATCTGCAAATATTCTACCACTCATGCTATCATACCACTGTATATAAGCTACTGGCTAACAACTAAGACTATCTAAGTTCATAGTTGTTATTGTTTGTACTTCCATAAATACGGCACATACTAACATAACCTCGCAGGTAATGACATAAGATTCCTTGATAGTAGAATGGCAGGAAAAAATTCATTTTAGCTGGAACTGCCCTCTAAGCACAACCAGGATTGTAAATGGTTGGCATTAGAGACAATTTCTTGGAAAACATTACAATAAATATATAAGCGCGATTGCTCTCCACTCATCACAAAGCACTTATTAACCTTCACCCTCCAGTGCAACTATTATTAAAACTATTTGTCAGTATCATCCTTTCTGTTCTTCTACATGGCAGTGAGGTTGAGAACCCAGTATTGCCAATAATAGAACAAAGAGAGAAAATAATAAAGAAAAAGCCGCTTGAACCATGGGGGGCATCAAATTGTTGTAAACTGGAGGAACCGAGATTAAAAATGTATAAATTATGCATTTAAAATTCTCGATTAGCATCTGTATGAGTTATATATTGATGATTAAAAAATAAATATGGGGCAAAGAAATGGCAAGTTATCTCCATAAATATGCTTAACCCCTTCACTACCTGGCGATTTTCCGTTTTTTTGTTTTTTTCCTCCCCTCTTCCAAGAGCCATAATTTTTTTATTTTTCTTCCAGCATAGCTGCATGAGGGCTTGTTTTGTTGCGGAATGAGTTGTACATTTGAATAAAACCATTACTTTTACCATATAGTGTAGTAGAAAAAGGTAAAAATAATTCAAGTGCTGTGAAATTTCAAAAACAGTGCAATTACACAATTGTTTTTAAAGTTTTTATTTACCATGTTCACTATATGGTAGAACTGACCTGGAATTTTGATTCTCCAGGTCAGTACGAGTACGTCGATACTAAACATGTATAATTTTTCTTTTATTTAATTGGTGAAAAAAAATTCAAAAGTTTGTAAAAGAACAAACTTCTGATTTTGGAGCCATTTTTCAAGACCCATAACTTTTTAATGTTTCAGGATCTTGGGGAAGTGATGGCTTATGTTTTCCTCCCTAAGTTGACTTTTTTACTGATACCATTTTTGGGAGATGAGATGTTTTGATCGCCTCTTATTGCATTTTATGCACACACAGCGACCGAAAAAAACGTAATTCTGGAGTTTTAATGTTTTTTATTTTACGCTGTGTACCAATCGGATTAATTTGTTTTATATTTTGATAGTTTGGACATTTATGAACACAGCAATACCAAATATGTGGGGGTTTTTTTGGTATTTTATTTTCAATGGGGCAAAATGGGTGTGATTTGAACTTTTGTGTTTTTTCTTTTTTTAATTTCTGAAAAAAAAAAGTTTGTTTCTCACTTTTTATTGTATTTACTAGTCCTCTCTGTCTTATACTGACCTGCTACCGTCTTCATCTTTTTCCAGCAATGTTCTGGTTGCTTTCCTGTCATTTTTTACCTCCAGCCGGCTGTTGCAGTGTCTCATGGAGCGCCCCAGAGGTCATAAATCAATACAATTCTAGGAAAGCCTTGTTCTGGCTCTCATAGAAATACATTGAGTACTTGTGATGTAACTTCAGACTTCCGGCCAGTCAAAAGTTAGGCTACTTTCACACATCAGGTTTTTTCCATCAGGCACAATCCGGAAAAAAACAGGTAAAACGGATCCAGTACCGCATCCGTTTTATCCCCATAGATTTGCATTGTTACCGGATTGTGCCTGATGGCTTTGCGCTGCATCCGTTTTTTTCTGGATGCGGCAAAATTAAGTAAAGCGGCAGCCGGAGGCAACATATCTTGTAACTTTTTTTGTCCGGCAAAAAAAACCGCATCGCGCTGCATCTGGTCGCTGCGGCGCATTTTTCGATGCATGCCTATGAACGCCGGATGCGGTGCGATGCGGAAAAAAACACATCCGGCCGCCGCATGTGGTTTCTTCCACTGCGCATGCTCAGTAGCGTACCGCAACCTGAAAAAAACGGACGGGCCGCATGTAAAAACTTATGCAAAGGATGCGGTGTTTTCGCCGCATCCGTTGCATAGGTTTCACAGCCGGATTGAGCCGCACTGCTCAAACCGGATGTGTGAAAAGTAGCCTTACAGGCACAAGATGGCACAGCGGGACTGGAGCTATGCCGAAAAATGATGAAGGCGCCGGAGGGTGAGTATATGATAAGGGACACGGGGCTTATATTTAAAGCACCACTCCAGCACATTTATGTATGTATGTATTTATTTTAGATTCATTAATTGTATTAAAAAATCTGGAGACTTTAGTATCCTTTTTATTGCACGTATTATGTGAAATAAAAATTCTTATTTCTTTTCTTTTAAATTTTCTGTCCTGCTTCTGCAGCTTACATGTTTTACAATACATAGCAAACTGCATGATGCTGTTCAGTGTCAGTCCTGACATCTCTCTCTTTTCGATCAGTCTACCCTTGCGCGTGATTCTAAGTCCAATTCTGATTAACTTTTGTATAATTAGAACGAAGCTTAGATTCGCATTCAAGGGTCATACAGCCTTTATACTGAGATGACTGAGCTCAAGATTTGGATTGCTACTGAACCATAGTAAGCAGCCTGTAATGTATTATAAAACATGCAAGCTGCCAAACAGAAATAGCAAATTTCTCATTAAAATCAATTACACATTTATCTTACATAATACATGCAATTAAATATGTAAGATGTAGCCATCTATAACATTTGAGTGGGTAGAATTTTTTTTTTTTTTTTTGCTGCTCCTTGCTTTAGGTGGAGTTTGCCTGCTATCCCTGAGAGGTACACATATTCTTCCTGTATTGTCTATATAGTGTTTATGGCAAATTTTCACTGTCCAACCGCAGATGTTAAATGACTGCCAAATGGTTACATGCAAAACAATTGGCAGTCGTTTAATAACCTGTTTTGACAGGCCAACCACACTGCCATAGGCACAAAATGATCGCTAACACTTGCATGAAATATAATTGTTCTTGGCAGCATATGTCCTGTTTATACAGGATGATGTACTGCCATGAATTACGATTTGTTAGTAAACTTAAATATAATTTAACTTGACCAATGACCATTTTGCTTGTTCATTGGATGGTATTGGATGGTTGGTGGCCTGTTTATAAAGGCTGATAATTGGAACACAAGTATTCCTAGGAATGCTTATTCCTGATTATGGCTTGTATAAATGAATACTTACACAATACAGGAGGGTATATGAGCTTTTTGACAGCTGCAACCAATGGCAGTTAATCACCATACATATACAGTACAGACCAAAAGTTTGGACACACCTCATTCAAAGTGTTTTCTTTATTTTCATGACTCTGAAAATTGTAGATTCACATTGAAGGCATCAAAACTATGAATTAACACATGTGGCATTAAATACTTAACAAAAAATTGTGAAACAACTGAAAATATGTCTTATATTCTAGGTTCTTCAAAGTAGCCACCTTTTGCTTTGATTACTGCTTTGCACACTCTTGGCATTCTCTTGATGAGCTTCAAGAGGTAGTCAACAGAAATGGTTCTCACTTCCCAGGTGTGCCCTGTCAGGTTTAATAAGTGGGATTTCTTGCCTTATAAATGGGGTTGGGACCGTCAGTTGTGTTGAAGTCTGGTGGATACACAGCTGATAGTCCTACTGAATAGACTGTTAGAATTTGTATTATGGCAAGAAAAAATCAGCTGAGTAAAGAAAAACGAGTGGCCATCATTACTTTAAGAAATTTAGGTCAGTCAGTCCGAAAAATTGGGAAAACTTTGAAAGTGTCGCCAAGTGCAGTAGCAAAAACCATCAAACACTACAAAGAAACTGGCTCACATGAGGACCGCCTAGGGAAAGGAAGACCAAGAGTCACCTCTGCTGCGGAGAATAAGTTTATCCGAGTCATCAGCCTCAGAAATCGCAAGTTAACAGCAGCTCAGATTAGAGACCAGGTCAATGCCACACAGAGTTCTAGCAGCAGACACATCTCTAGAAAAACTGTTAAGAGGAGACCTTGTGCAACAGGCCTTCATGGTAAAATAGCTGCTAGGAAACCACTGCTAAGGAGCAGCAACAAGCAGAAGAGACTTGTTTGGGCTAAAGAACACAAGAAATGGACATTAGACCAGTGGAAATCTGTGCTTTGGTCTGATGAGTACAAATTTGAGATCTTTGGATCCAACCACCGTGTCTTTGTGCGACGCAGAAAAGGTGAACGGATGGACTCTACATGCCTGGTTCCCACCGTGAAGCATGGAGGAGGAGGTGTGATGGTGCTTTGCTGGTGACACTGTTGGGGATTTATTCAAAATTGAAGGCATACTGAACCAGCATGGATACCACAGCATCTTGCAGCGGCATGCTGTTCCATCCGGTTTGCGTTTAGTTGGACCATCATTTAGTTTTCAACTGGAAAATGACCCCAAACACACGTCCAGGCTGTGTAAGGGCTATTTGACTAAGAAGGAGAGTGATGGGGTACTACGCCAGATGACCTGGCCTCCACAGTCACCAGATCTGAACCCAATCAAGATGGTTTGGGGTGAGCTGGACCGCAGAATGAAGGCAAAAGGGCCAACAAGTGGTAAGCATCTCTGGGAACGCCTTCAAGACTGTTGGAAGACCATTTCTGGTGACTACCTCTTGAAGCTCATCAAGAGAATGCCAAGAGTGTGCAAAGCAGTAATCAAAGCAAAAGGTGACTACTTTGAAGAACCTAGAATATAAGACATATTTTCAGTTGTTTCACACTTTTTTGTTAAGTATTTCATTGCACATGTATTAATTCATAGTTTTGATGCCTTCAATATGAATCTACAATTTTCAGAGTCATGATAATAAAGAAAACTGTTTGAATGAGAAGGTGTGTCCAAACTTTTGGTCTGTACTGTATGCAAAGC
Source organism: Anomaloglossus baeobatrachus (assembly GCF_048569485.1). NCBI lineage: Eukaryota > Metazoa > Chordata > Amphibia > Anura > Aromobatidae > Anomaloglossus > Anomaloglossus baeobatrachus. The sequence goes on from NC_134356.1 coordinate 429,474,156, forward strand.
CTTATCTTTGTCTATAATTGACACCTTGTCAACACCAAAAGCAATACAATAGAGCTTATATCTTTCACTAAGTACCCTAACAAAGTGACTAACTGCTTATGATCCAGTATTCACAGGAAAGCTGATGTTATGCGCGCTATAGTGCACACGTGGAAAATATTGTAAACTAAGGTCTAATGTAAAATTACTACACCTGACCCACCCATGTACAAACTAGACTACAGGTCCCAGCTGTGCAGTCCCTGTGCAGACTGAAACAACCCTAACTGGATGTCAAAGATGACCACTTGGAGCATTATTGCCTAAGGGGAAATCAAGGGTATCCTGTACCTCCTTAAGAATCCAGGGGAAGGGCAGAGTAAAAATAAGGTAAACCAAAAGTAATGATAGGCATGATAGTACCACACCTTCCACAAGGGGCCAATGGACCATCCAAAATACTCATCCTCTAACGTCACTAATAAACCTCTTTTACCAGACTATCAGCATGCAGATCTTCCGCATTAACCAGGTGTTATCCTCCGGACCGAAACTCTTCCATTTAACTAGATACTGCAGCTGGACTGACGCGTTTAGCACCCAGTACTCACTCCATCTCATACTCCCAATCCTCCTTGAAATCCACAACAATTATGTCCTAAGGATCAGGCGTCCCCACAAACCTTTTAAGGAGAGATGAATAGAAGGAATTATTGATCCTCCATGCCACTGGACGTTGGAGTTTGACCGTCACAGGATTAAAGATTTTTATTACCTTATAAGGACCAATAAATTTGGGAGAAAATTTCATAGTTAGTACTTTAAGGCGTAGATTTTTTGAGGATAACCAAACTAATTCTGCCACCCTAAAGACTGGAGACCTCCTATGTCTGCATTTTGCAGTTCTCTTGGTCTGGTCACAAGTTACCATAAGACTTTTTTCAACCTCCCTCCATACCTGAATCAAACGTGAAGAAAATTTCTCTTCCTCTGCTACAGATTACTGCAACCAAAAAAAATTCCCAAAACAGGATGAAAACCCCTGCAGAAAAAAGTAGGTTAGTAGGTTGTACCCATTCCAGTACGGCCTGTACCTCAATGGGGTCCATCTGACACCTCGATGAAGAAACCAAATGACCCCAAAAATATACCTGTTGAACCTCAAATTGACATTTTTTCAGTTTGGCAAATAAACAATTGTCAAGAAGAATTTGAAGAACCTGTCGAACATGCTTATGATGCTCCTCATGAGAATGTGAGTAAATCAATATGTCATCCAAATAAATCACAACAAATCTACCTATCAGAGGGCAAAAATTGTAATTAATGAAGTTCTGAAAACCCGCTGGAGTATCAGAACACCATCATCATACTTTCAAAGTGACCATTGGGTGTATTGAGCCTAGTTTTCCACTCATCACCTTACTGAATATGTATGAGGTTAGATTCCCCCCCCTAAGAATAAGTTTAGGAAACCATTTTTTCCAGCCAGTTGATTAAACATGTCTTTTCAATCTCTCTAAAATCCAAGCATGAACGCAAGCCTCCATCTTTCTTAAAAAAGATAAACCCCAAGGCTACTGGAGAGGTGGATGGCCATATATGCCCCTTGGCCAGACTAATTTGGATATACTCCTTTAATGCATCTCTTTCTGGAAGAGGTAGATTACACAAACGGAACTTAGGCATTTTGGCACCTGGTATGAAATTAATCGTGCAATCATATGACCTATGTGAAAATAGAACTTCAGAAAACATATGCTCGAAATCCTGAATAAATCCTGAAGGATGATATTTCACAGATACAAAGGACTTCGATGAGCAAATCTCCCCACTGATGGTGGGATTGTATTTAGCCTTAGGGGTACTTTGCACGCTGCGACATCGCAAGCCGATGCTGCGATGCCGAGCGCGATAGTGCCCGCCCCCATCGCAGCTGCGATATCCGAACATTATCGCTACAGCAGCTTCACATGGACTCAGCTGTCCTGGGACGTCGCTCTGGCCGGCGACCCGCCTCCTTATTAAGGGGGCGGGTCTTACGGCGTCACTGTGATGTCACACGGCAGGCGGCCAATAGGAGCGGAAGGGCGGAGATGAGTGGGATGTAAACATCCCGCCCACCTTCTCCCTTCCGCATATCTACGGGAGCCGCGGTGACGCCGGTAGGAGATATTCCTCGCTCCTGCGGCTTCACACACAGCGATGTGTGCTGCTGCTGAAGCGAGGAACAACATCGGACCATCGCGTCAGCGTAATTATGGATTACGCCGACGCTACAACGATGATACGATTACGACGCTTTTGCGCTCGTTAATCGTATGATCTAGGCTTTACACACTACGATGTCGCCTGCGATGCCGGATGTGCGTCACTTTCAATTTGACAACACCGACATCGCACCTGCGATGTCGTAGTGTGCAAAGTACCCCTTAATCCACCAGGTAAAGAAGGAAGGACCATGAGTGAAATGGATTCCGTGTGTAATTCTCTAACCTTCAGGTACACATTCTCGACTCTAAAAGTAAACAAGGCTTTGAGCAAGGGTAGAATTATCAATCGTTGACACATGAATAGAATAACCGAGAGTAGAAACACTGTACTTAATGGCGAAATCACTGTCAATGAGATCTAAGGCAGAGCCTGAATCTACAAATGCATAGTTGACAAACCCAGATTTAGTACTCAAAGACACTTGTAGGAAAAACCCAGATGCATGCATCAGAGATAATTTCAGACTCTTAGAAACTATCATTCCACTTTCAAATCCTTTTTTGTTTTTCCTTAAAAAAATTAATTCTGAATTATAACATAACTAAAACAACCACAGTACAAGCAAAAACAAGCAGAGGTTCCCAATTCAGTGCCCTAATTTGCATAGGTTTATCCATGTCCACAGAAACAGAGGAAAAAGTAACTGACACACCCTAGCATGTGTGCTTATCCCTAAGACGTCAGTTAAACTAATAGCCAGTGATATTGCCTCCTCAAGTGAACACAGCGAGGGACTATAAGCCATCGTGTCTCTGATCTTACTAGAAAGTCCCTGACAAAACTGATTATGGAGAGCTGGATCTTTCCAGGATGTTTTCACTGCCCAATGTCTCTATTGGAAGCAATAGTCCTCCACTTTATGACTACCCTGAACCAGCCTCCGGATTGCTGATTCAATAACTGCAACCTTAATGGGGTCGACATAAGTGAGACCCTGTGCAGAAAAAAAAGTGTATACAAAAGTAAATATTGGAGAATCCTCAAGGAAAGAGAATACCCAAGCCAGAGGATCTTCAGGAAGCAAAGACTTAATAATGCCTACATATTGAACCACGCTTCCAGAATACATTGGACAGAGGTGAAAATACACGTTACACGAAGAGGAAACCATGGAAAACTTACTTCGGTCCATGTCAAAGCAGTCTGTCAATTTTACCTTCGGTCCAGAGACAACCTTTGGATGGGACGAAACCTCTGCAGCTGTGGCATATGCATATTGTTGTTGTTTTTTAATCCCCACCACTTCCGAAGTTAGGGATTGCAAGTGCGTGGCCAAGGCTCCCACAGCGTCCATAGTAAGATCTCATTTTTTTTACCCATTTGGATTAAACCTATTGATTCCTTGTGGCTCAACAGCTAAGGGCTGCTGGACACGTTTGAAAGTTGGTGGTTTGAATCCAAGGGTGTAGAAAAAAAGATAGTAAGATCTCAGCACACAAGAAAAATAGGGTGGGCTGGGGATAATATTATTCCCACTATATTGCACACGTGGAAAATAACGTAAACTAAAGTCTAACTCAAAACTACTACACCTGACCCACCCGGTTATTGTACAGGCTAGAGGTCCCAGCTGCGCAGACCCTTAAGGCCCCTGTACAGACTGAAACAACCCTAACTTAATGTCTAAGATGATCACTTGGACCTTGCTTCCTAAGCAATCATTGAGAATATCATGAACCTCTGTAAGAATCCAGGGGAAAGTGCAGAGTAAAAAAAAGGTAAACCAAAAAAAGGAAAAGCACTTGGCAGACAGGCTGTAATTCCAAGAAGGGTCCATTATAGAAATATTACCAGCGGGAAATGCAAGTCAGGGAAGCTTTAGTTACACCCGACGGGTGATAGGGCAGACTGAATTACAGCATTGGAAACACTTGTTAGCAGCAAGGCAATGAACATGAACAAAGTGTTCAGAACCTGGACAGCAACCGAACCTGACTGTGGCTAAGTGGGAAATGGACCACAGCACAGGAGACAGCTGGAACAAATATGAGGTTTCACAGTTGAAAAGCAAGCTGCAGAAAACAGTAAATAACCACTGTGTGTGCCTCTGTGCTTAGGATTGTTGTGTTAAAATTTTTGAGCTCCTCAGAGGAGATAATTCTGAGGACCCATGTAACACCAAAAGAGCATGTAATACCTAGTTTTAATTCAACTGTAAACGTTGTTGTCTATATTCCATATGCAGAGGATATCTAAAATGTAAAGGTTGATTGGAACATCCAGGTTGATAAAATCTTCAAGTTTTATTCCACAGAGATGAAACAATTAAAATGCACATGTTGGCAATAGAACAGATCTGATGTGTTTCTGGTGCTATGTGCAGAGCATATAATTCATAGTCTAATATCATATTTTTGAACTATCAATCAACTCTAGTGTTTAGTAATTGACTTCAAAGTCAGATCCAAATGGTGTTATATTCTGCTGGACCTTAGGGGCCCGTTAATGTATGATTGTCTAGGCTCACTATAGGTTTCTGTGGTGGGCCAATCAAATCATGATGGCTAATCTAAAAGCTGCTTAGAAGGCAGTTTCAAGTTTAATTATTTTTTTCCAACCACCCCCCTCCCATAACGAGGAGCAGTTCAGATATAATAGTATGCCATCATTTTATAAGGGTAGTCTCAGAAGTAGAATATTTGCAGATTTGCCATTCATTAGTCTGGAAAGTAAATGGAATGGTTTTAATAAAGCCATTATAGTAGAGATCTGATGGTTATGTAATATCCATATAATCATTTAAATAACTTACATCAGGGTCTTTACTTTAAAATATATTTATGCATCCATGGATTACACAAATTTCAATTGTTTGCTTCTTGAAATCCAGCATAATCAGCATATAAAGATCCTTCCATACATAAATCCTTACACATTTCTGTTTTATGAAAATAGTGACTACAAATGCTAAACCTGTATACTTTATTTTTCATTCCATTGCTGCATATTTTACAGCACTCCATGAAGATAATCCAGTGTTAATCTGGCATTCCCATGTAAAATATGAACTACATAATTCTATTCTTTCTGCAATGAAGAACACCTACCTCTAATGGCATCTTCAATACTAAGCCGGTCCTGTTTGAGGCTACAGTGTGCAATTTATAAAGTAGATTATACTAAGCTATATACCTCTCAGTTAACAGCAGTGGGTATGACATCACCATGGAGAACTCTTGTGCACAAAAGCCCATCTCAGCACTTAAGCTCCCAGTAACTGTTGCTAGTTGCAGTCATTTCTCCGGCAACATGATTTATAGTAATTAATACATGAAGAAGGAAAGAGAAACATCCTTGCAAAGCACATGTGCTGTGTCCTCATGGTGGTACATGTGCTGCGCCTTCATGGCGATCGCACTTTAAGAAGCGATTATTCTAATAAATGCTGCATCAGAAAAGCATATGCTGTAATATTAAAGACTAAACTGAATGGAATTAGGTCAGCAACTGAGAAGAGATCAGAGCTCTCAATGTTTTCCCCATATTAACTCATCCTATCATTAAAAATCATAGGTAACGATGAGTGAACCCATGAATGTTCGGATTTGCCGGGTTTGGCTGCACTTTTAAAAAACTTTAGTTCAGGACATAAACTTGACCCCAGACGCCAAACCCCAGACGTGTGTGCTGTAAAATGGCTGTAAAACGGTTGTAGTAAAGGCTAGGGGACTATAAAAGTAAGCAAAATGGGGATAACAGCAAGACAATTGCCTTGCAAATAAATGGATAGGAAAATGATTTAAATGGGTTTTGTCACCATAGCAATCATGGTCACATAGGAAATAAATTAATAAAAAAGTTTTTAAGACTCCTCATGACTCCCTAAATAAAGGATTTTTTGGGTATTTGTATTTATTTCTTTTCACTTACAGATTAGTGATGGGGGGGGTCTCATAGACACCTCCCATTACTAATTCAGGGCTTAGTGGCAGCTTTGAGCTAACATTAACCCCCTTATTACCCTGATTAAAACTGCACCAGGGCAATTGGGAAGAGTCGGGTAAAGTTCTGGAATTGTCACATCTAACGGATACAACAATCCTGGGTGGCTGCAGGCTGATATTTTTAGTCGGGGGGGGCAATAATCATGGCTCTCCCCAGCCTGAGAATACCAGCCCCCAGCTGTCAGACTTTATCATAGCTGGGTATTAAAATTGGAGGGAGGACCGCAAGCCGGTTTTTAAAATTATTTATTTAAATAATAAAAAGAAGCCATGTGCGATTCCTCCTATTTTGATACACAGCCAAAATAAGCGCATGGCTGGGGGCTGCAGCCTGTAGCCATATGCTTTATCTGTGCTTGGTATCATAATATGGGGGGACCCTACATCAATGTATTTATTTTACTGTATGATATAGACCCACCCACCGGTGACTGTATTTGGAAGTGTCTGACAAACAGTCACTCAGTGTGGGGGGTGTCTGCCTGCAACCAATCACATACGCTGATGGGTAGGGGTAGCAGTGAATATGCATGAGTTGTGCCGGATGAAGAATGAGAGGCTGCTGGAGTGTACAGTGTAGTGTCCCTGGGCCATCAGGAGGTTCAGGAAACTGTATCCTGTCAGAGATGCAGTACCTGCCCCCAAGGACCCAGAAGACCAGTGCTGGTAACACCAGAACACTCACACAACCCGTTTCTTCTCCCCCAAAAGTGGTGACGGGCTACGGTTGGACCCAATGGATGGCCATTTAGGGGTGGAACTGATCCAGTCCACTAGACGACAACTAGGGAGGAGGGGCCAGACAGTGAGTAAGTGGAGGTGAAAGGAGACAGACGTAACGGTACTGACGGGAGAGTGTAGCAGTGACCTGTCAGCCTCAGGCGTGTGGCTGCCGAGGGAGTACAGCTGAGTACTCGCAGAACCATAGCACCGACGGGGTGTAGAGCCCTAGGTCAGGAAAACGCTCCAGTCAGACCTGATAAAATCTGCACGGTGGGGGGACCATCCAGGACCTCACCGACCGTAAAGTCCGGGGCATAGTAACGATGGGAGAACCTGGGAATAAGAACAGAGATCTGACCCAGCAGGGTTTAAGTTACCTGCCGTACGGACTAAGACTGAAAGACAACCAGGAGGTAACCCCCAGACACTCCAAGCTATGGGAACCCACCAACCAGAGACAGGTGCAGGGGAAGTAAGCCACCAGGTCACCACACCGGCACTGGAACTAAGGGGACCAGCGGTGAGGACCAGTCTCCATTGGGTTGCCAGCAACATCTCTGTGAGTAAAGAACCAGTTACACTGCAATCCCTTGTGTGGCCTACCTTCTTTCCGTGCCCCAGTATTATAAGGGACATAAATAACAACTACCATCATCTATCCCCTGGGGCCTGGCCCTTCTTGCAGAGGGCCCCAACATCCAGGCTGCCAATAACATCAGCCCCAGCGGTGAGAGACTGTGCAGCGGCGGCTCCATCTATATAGCCGCGACCCGCAAGTGGCATCACGACAAAAGCTTTATTAATAATACTTGTAAATAGCCCCCTTTTAAAAGCGACCCTCCCAGGGTCACGAAACCGGGCACCGGCCATTACACCCGTGACACTCCCCAGTGAAACCAGGCCCAGGTCCAAGTACCCCATAGCCCTGGGGTGCGACAACAGCCGTGCCAATGACTCGGTCAGTATGAAGCGCTTGCGAACAATCCCCCGCCCACCCCAAGTCAGCAGGGGATTTATGTGGAAGTCTTCCCATCACTAGTGGAAAACACAGGGAGAAAAAGCAAAAAAAAAATGAACATGCTGCAATTTATTTGTCAGATGTTTGTGACAAATAATCTGCAGGCAAAAAACTGCTATGTGCACACAGCAAATCTAAACTCTCTTAGGCCCCCTTCACACGTCTGTGAAACACGTGCGTGTTTGTTCCGTTTCCGTATATACCGGAGACACGGACAAACATGCACCAATGTTAATCTATGATTGTGGTCACACGTGCGTTATTTCATTATGTCCATGTGTGCGTGTCCGTGATCCATATGTGTTTGCGTTTGCACGGATGCATGTCCGTTATCTGCACGGAGCACGCACACGTGGACACAATGAAAGTCTATGGGTATGTGCACACACGTTAGTAAACACGTATGCATCTACCTATAGTCCGTGTCCGTTTGGTGTTTTTATTTCTTGTGATGTCGGCCATTCTTTCTATTTCTGTGTATGTCGGTCAATCTCCCTGAGTCCGTCGGTCGGTCTCTCTGTCTCTCTGTCGGTCTCTCTGTCTGTCTGTCCCTCTCTCACAGTCTGTCGGTCAGTTTCCCCCCCTCTCTCATACTTACCGTTCCCCGATCACCGGCGTGGCGCTGCATGGCATTCACACTGCTGCGGCGGCTTTTACTATTTTGAAAAAGACGGCCGCTCATTAAACAATCTCGTATTCCCTGCTTTCCCCGCCCACCGGCACCTATGATTGGTTGCAGTGAGACACGCCCCCACGCTGAGTGACAACTGTCTCACTGCACCCAATCACAGCAGCCGGTGGGCGTGTCTATACTGTGCAGTAAAATAAATAAATAAATAATTTAAAAAAACGGCGTGCGGTCCCCCCCCCAATTTCAATACCAGCCAGATAAAGCCATACGGCTGAAGGCTGGTATTCTCAGGATGGGGAGCTTCACGTTATGGGGAGCCCCCCACCCTAACAATATCAGTCAGCAGCCGCCCAAAATTGCCGCATACATTAGATGCGACAGTTCTGGGACTGTACCCGCCTCTTCCCGATTTGCCCTGGTGCTTTGGCAAATCGGGGTAATAAGGAGTTAATGGCAGCCCATAGCTGCCACTAAATCCTAGATTAATCATGTCAGGCGTCTCCACGAGATACTTTCCATGATTAATCTGTAAATTACAGTAAATAAACACACACACCCGAAAAAATCCTTTATTAGAAATAAAAAACACAAACATATACCCTGGTTCAACAATTTAATCAGCCCGAAAAAGCCCTCCATGTCCGGCGGAATCCAGGATGGTCCAGCGTCGCATCCAGCTCTGCTGCATGGAGGTGACAGGAGCTGCAGCACACACCGCCGCTCCTGTCAGCTCCACGCAGCAAATGAAGAGTGCCGCGCGATCAGCTGAGCTGTCACTGAGGTTACCCGCTGTCACTGGATCCAGCAGTGTGCAGTGTTGAAATTGGGGGGGACCGCACGCCGTTTTTTTTAATTATTTATTTATTTTTTTTACTGCACAGTATAGACACGCCCACCGGCTGCTGTGATTGGGTGCAGTGAGACAGCTGTCACTCAGCGTGGGGGCGTGTCTCACTGCAACCAATCAGAGGTGCCGGTGGGCGGGGAAAGCAGGGAATACGAGATTGTTTAATGAGCGGCCGGCTTTTTCAAAATAGTAAAAGCCGCCGCAGCAGTGTGAATGCCGTGCAGCGCCGCGCCGGTGATCGGGGATCGGTGAGTATGAGAGAGGGGGGGAAACTTCAGTCACTCGGGGGATTAGCGGTCACCGGTGAATCCTTCACAGGTGACCGCTAATCAGTACTCGACACAGACAGAGCCGCGGTATGAGGATGAAGTCGGGTGAAGTTCACCCGAGTTCATTCTCATCGCGCAACTCTGTCGGCTGTCAGCCAACATTTATAAACGACATTGTGCATCACACACACGGACATTCCACACACAAACACGGCTAGCATACGCAATTCACACAGATGCCACACGGACCATAAAAACGGACACAAAATCGGGATACGGACCCGAAAAACGGCCCGTAACACACGTGCGTGTTTTTCACGGAAGTGTGAAGGGGGCCTTAGACTTTGCTGGGAAGTCAAAAGTGAGAACTTTCTGACAACAAAACTGCACCCAAAAAAACACGGCAAAAAACACAGTGTGCACATGTAGCCAAGGCTTTTGGTTCAGTTTTGTTGTCAGAAAGTTTTCACTTTTGACTTCACAGCAAAGTCTATGAGACTTCAGATATGCTGTGCGCACATTGCAGTTTTTTCGTCTGCAGTTTATTTGTTGGTACTGGGCCCATGATTAAGATAAGTTTCCACTCCATGCAAGTTGTGGACACTTATCTTTCACCATGTTGTTGAAACAATGCCTCCTGCCAATACGGAGCATATCAGATGGTGTTGCTGGATGCTATGGTGTGCTGAGGAATGTCCTGTTGCATGCGTGCACCATAGGAAGGTGTTTCATTTGGTCGCGTAGGAGGCACAAATTGACCCAGTCCCTGTAGCAGCTCCACCACCACCACCACCACCAGCAGCACCACAGTCACATCTCCTATTTAAAGGGAACCTGTCATCAGAAATTTGGCTTTCAACCTAAAAGTTTCCCCCTCTGCAGCTCCTGGGCTGCATTCTAGTAAGGTTTCTATACTTTGTGCCCCCTTTTAAACCAAAATAAATACTTTATAAAACTGTACCTTTTGGTTTGAAAATCTTGTAAATCGTCCATGGGGGCGGGCCGTGTGGCGTCCGTTGCTGTATCTTACTCCGTCCCCCATGCTCCAAATCATCCCTCATAACGCCGCCCACTGCGCCCGAGGTCCCGTGCACGCCGGGACACCTAGTGACGTGGTCGCAGGCATGAGAGTATGGGCGGCGCTGTGATTGCATCGCAATGCGCCCGCCCATACTCTCGTGCCCGCCCTTTCCCCACTGCCTCCAGCGTTCTGCGCCGGCCCGACGTCACCTCCTTCCCATCGTACCCTGCAGCAGGAAATAGATGGGAGGAGCGGAGCAGGCCACTACAGGAGAAGCGGAGAGGATCTGAACGACGTACAGAGGGGAGAGCGCGCCCATGAGAGTATGGGCGCGCACTTGCGATGCAATCACAGCGCCGCCCATACTTTCGCGCTTGCGACCACGTCACTAGGTGTCCCGGCGTGCACGGGACCTCGGGCGCAGTGGGCGGCGTTATGAGGGATGATTTGGAGCATGGGGGACGACGTAAGATACAGCAACGGACGCCACACGGCCGGCCCCATGGACGATTTACAAGATTTTCACACCGAAAGGTACAGTTTTATAAAGTATTTATTTTGGTTTAAAAGGGGGCACAAAAAGTATAGAAACCTTACTAGAATGCAGCCCACGAGCTGCAGAGGGGGAAACCTTTAGGTTGAAAGCCAAATTTCTGATGACAGGTTCCCTTTAATGTTCTCCTCATGATTTTACCCCACAAAAAAATTCAAAGTAGAGAAGAGGCTATGTTAGGACTGTATGCACCAGGCTATATTAGAGCTGTTTACAACAAATGGTATTAGAGCAGTATTGCACCAGGCTATATTAATATGCTCCTTAGGCTGCCGTAACCTCTTCTCAGGACATATCACCTTTTTCATGGCAAAGATGTTTTTTACCTCAAAGACATCTTCCGCACTGACCGTTGAAGGCAGCATACCAGGATTCCTGAAGTAGCGGCTCACAACGACTGGCTTGAGGAAAGACACATGGAAGAACATGGAAGGAGTTGGGGATGTGCAAGGAAGCCGGAAGCTTCAGCTGATAGAATATGGTATTAATCTGCTGGAGCACCTCGAAGGGACCAAAAAAGTGGGGACCCAACTTGTAGGAAGGCATCTTGAGACAGACATATCTAGAAGAGAGCCATACCTTGTCTCTGGGCTGGAACATGGGAGGATCTAGCGGTCTCTTATCTGCATGTCTTTTAATCTGAGATGAGGACTGCTCCAGAGAAACCTTGATCTTCGCCCAGATTTTGGAGAAAATATTGATGAGGGCATTGACTACACAGTTGCCGGAGGTAAAAGTCAAAGGGAAAAGGATTTTGGGCTGCTGTTCATATACTATGAAGAACTGAGAGTTAGCGGAGGACTCATTCAAATGATTATTATAGGACGACTCCCCCCATGGTAGAAGCTTAACCAATTCGCTGTGGTGTTCATTGACAAAGTGCCGCAGGAAATTTGTCAGGATCTGGTTGACCCGCTCCACTTAGGGGTGCTTCACACACAGCGAGCTCACTGCCGAGATCGCTGCTGAGTCACGCTTTTTGTGACGCAGCAGTGACCTCATTAGCGATCTCGCTGTGTGTGACACTGAGCAGCGATCTGGCCCCTGCTGCGAGATCGCTGCTCGTTACACACAGCCCTGGTTCGTTTTCTTCAAAGCCGCTCTCCTGCTGTGACACACAGATCGCTGTGTGTGACAGCAAGAGAGCGACAAATGAAGCGAGCAGGGAGCAGGAGCCGGCGTCTGACAGCTGAGGTAAGCTGTATCCAAGATAAACATCGGGTAACCAAGGTGGTTACCCGATATTTACCTTAGTTACCAGCCTCTGCAGCTCTCACGCTGCCTGTGCTGCCGGCTCCGGCTCTCTGCACATGTAGCTGCTGTACACATCGGGTTAATTAACCCGATGTGTACAGCAGCTAGGAGAGCAAGGAGCCAGCGCTAAGCAGTGTGCGCGGCTCCCTGCTCTCTGCACATGTAGCTGCATTACACATCGGGTTAATTAACCCGATGTGTACTGTAGCTAGGAGAGCAAGGAGCCAGCGCTCAGTGTGCGCGGCTCCCTGCTCCCTGCTCACACTGGTAACTAATGTAAACATCGGGTAACCATACCCGATGTTTACCTTAGTTACCAGTCTCCGCAGCTTCCAGACGGCGGCTCCGTGCAAGCGCAGCGTCGCTTGCACGTCGCTGCTGGCTGGGGGCTGTTCACTGGTCGCTGGTGAGATCTGCCTGTTTGACAGCTCACCAGCGACCATGTAGCGATGCAGCAGCGATCCTGACCAGGTCAGATCGCTGGTCGGATCGCTGCTGCATCGCTAAGTGTGAAGGTACCCTTAGCCATTGGACTGCGGATGGTAGGCCGAAGAGAAGTTCAAGGTGACATCCAGTAACTTACAGGTGGCCCTCCAGAATCGGGATGTGAACTAGATGCCTCTATTGGAGAACACAATGTGGAGAGGTAGGCCGTGCAGGCAGAAAATATACTGGATGAAGTGCTCAGTGAGCAATTTGGAAGCAAGTCCTGTGGACGGATGAGGTTAGAAGAGAACTCTTTAGCCACAATGATCAAAGGTATGTGTGGAGAAAAAAAGGCAGAGAATTTCAGGAAAAGAACATATTGCCAACCATGAAGCATGAAAGTGGCTCAATCATGCTTTGGAGTTGTGTTGCATCCATTGGCACATGAATATTTCATGGGTAGAGGGGAAAATGGATTTAATAAAATGTCAAAAAATTCTCAATGCGAACATAACATCATGTGTAAAAAAAAGCTGGATTAGAAATAAGGATGTCTTGTACAAATGGATAATGATCTTAAACACACTTCAAAAACCACAATAGACTATCTCAAAAGGTGCAAGCTGAAGGTTTTTCAATGACCCTCACAGTCCTCTCATCTGAATATCATTGAAAATCTGTGGCTAGACCTCAAAAGAACAGTGCATGCAAGCCGTCCAAGGAATATCACTGAACTGGAAGACTTTTACAAGGAAAAATTGATAAAAATCCCTCAAACAAGAATTGAAAGACTCTTGGCTGGTTAAAAAAAGCGTTTACATGCTGTGATACTTGCAAAAGGTGGTGCTACTAGGTACTAACCATGCAGGGTGCACAAACATTTGCATTGGCCCATCTTCCTTTTTTTCTTAATTTAAAAATGTAAAAGATGAAAATATTTTTTTTTGTTGCCTAAAATGCAAAGGAAATGTGTCACCTTTAAGTTTATGCCTTTTAGACATACCGGTAATTTCATCTTCAACTTGCTTAACTGTTAACAATAACACTAATTTTGACCAGGGGTGCCCAAACCTTTGCATGCCACTGTATTAGAGCTGTGTGAACAAGCCAGTATTAGAGCAGTATTACACCATGCTGTATTAGAACTGTTTGCATCAAGCGGTATTAGAGCAGTATTGCAAAAGGCTATTACAGCTGTTTGCACCAGGCAGTATTGGAGCAGTATTGCACCAGGCTGTATTAGAGCAGACTAAATAGCCAGTATTAGAGCTGTTTGCACCAATTTGTATTAGAGCAGTACGGCACCAGGCTATTTTAGAAGCTGTGTTCCACCAGGTGGTATTAGAGCAGTATTGCACAGGGCTGTATGAAAGCTGTTTGCATGAGATGGTGTTCAAGCAGTATTGCACCAGGCTATATTAGAGCTGTTTCTACCAGGCGGTGTTAGAGCTGATTAAACTTGCTGGTATTAGAGCTGTTTGCACCAGGTGGTATTAGAGCTGATTAAACCAGTCCAGTTTAGGGGTGCTTCACACACAGCGAAATCGCTACTGAGATCGCTGCTGAGTCACGGTTTTTGTGACCTCATTAGCGATCTCGCTGTGTGTGACACTGAGCAGCGATCTGGCCCCTGCTGTGAGATCGCTGCTCGTTACACACAGTGCTGGTTCGTTTTTTTATTGTTGCTCTCCCGCTGATAAGCACACATCGCTGTGTGTGACAGCGAGAGAGCAACAATCCTGAATGTGCAGGGAGCAGGAGCCGGCGTCTGACAGCCTGCGGTAAGCTGTAACCAAGGTAAACATCGGGTAACCAAGGTGGTTACCCGATATTTACCTTCGTTACCAGCCTCCGCAGCTCTCACGCTGCCAGTGCCGGCTCCTGCTCCCTGCACACGCTGAGCTAAGCGGTGTGCGCTGGTAACTAATGTAAACATCGGGTAACCATACCCGATGTTTACCTTAGTTACCAGTGTCCGCAGCTTCCAGACGCCGGCTCCGTGCAAGCGCAGCGTCGCTTGCATGTCGCTGCTGGCTGGGGGCTGGTCACTGGTCGCTGGTGAGATCTGCCTGTTTGACAGCTCACCAGCGACCATGTAGCGATGCAGCAGCGATCCTGACCAGGTCAGATTGCTGGTCGGATCGCTGCTGCATCGCTAAAGTGTGAAGGTACCCTTAGAGCTATTTGCACCAGTCGGTATTAGAGCAGTATAGTATCAGGCCATGTTAGATCTGTTTGAACCAGGCGGTATTAGAGCTGATTAAACTACCGTATTTTTTTTTAACTATAAGACGCACAGAACTATAAAACGCACCCTGATTTTAGAGGAAAATAAAATTTTTAGCAAAACGTGGTCATGACACACTGTTATGGGGCAAGGATCTGCTGTTGACACTGTTATGATGGTACTGTCCCCAAATTCTCTACTAAGGTACCCCATCGTGGTAATGATCCTCCTGCCTTGTATATATATGTCCCTCATTCTGGTATGTGCCCACATCCAGGTACCATATATGCCCCCATCCAGGTATATGCCCACATCCTGATATGTGCCCAATCCTGCTATATACCCCCATCCTGTTAAATATCTGCATCCTTATATGTGCCCAAATCCTGCTATATACGCCCATCCTGATAAATACCCCCATCCTGTTAAATACCCCCATCCTGATATGTGCCCCAATCCTGCTATATACCCCCATCCGGGTATATGGCTCGTATCCTGTGGCACACAAAAAATAAATGTTTATACTCGCCTTTCCTCACTCCACACAGCATTGCCCATCTTCCTGTCTGTGCCAGCAGCAGCGCTGCTGACCTATGTGGAGCCGTGCGCACAGCGATGACGTCATCGCTTTCTCCAGGAGGGCCGGCAGACAGGAAGACATCGCGATGTTTATACTCCCCTTTCCTCGCTCCACGCAGCATCGCTTGTCTTCCTTTCTGTGCTAGCAGCTGTACTGCTGACCTGTGTGGAGCCGTGCGCACAGTGATGATGTCATCGCTGTGCGCACCGCTCGCCGCACACATCAGCCAGCAGGCAGACAGGAGGACATCGCGATGCTGCAGGGATCGGTGGCTGGTGAGTATACTTATTCACTGCCCCCCGCGCTGATGATGATATGCGGGGGGCAGTGAATATAGCCACACATCATCACTCCAGGCTGTAGTTGCCAGGGATGATGACGTGGGCCGGCTGTTTATCTCTTCTCACATGCACTGCATCCCGACGCCCATCATCTCTCAGCGCTGAAGCCAGCGCTGACAGGTGGGCCGGATGATCACGCGCACCCCCCATCCATCATCCCGCCCACCTGTCAGCGCCGGTTTCAGCACTGAGAGATGATGGGTGTCGGGATGCAGTACATGTAAAAAGAGATAATGAGCGGGCCCACGTGGTCATGGTAGGCGCTGCTACAGCCTGCTCATGCCGCTGATGACCCGCTCCACCACCACCACACCCCCCTTCACCGCAGCCATGGGACTATAAGACACACACCCCACTTTCCCCCAAAATTTGGGGGGAAAAAAACGCATCTCATAGTCCGAAAAACGCGGTAGCTGGTATTCAAGTTATTTCCTCCAGTAGATATTCAAGATTTTTGCACCAGGTGGTATTAGAGTAGATTAAATCAGCCAGTATTCCAGCCGTTTTCACCAGGAGGTATTACAGCTGATTAAATCAGCTAGTATTAGAGCTGTTTACACCAGGCGTTATTCGAGCTGTTTGCACCAGGCGGTATTAAAGCGGATTAATCCAGCCAGTATTCAAGCTATTTGCATCAGGCAGTATTCGACCTGTTTGCACCAGGCGCTATTAGAGCTGTTTAAACTAGTCGATATTAAGGCACTCTTCACTGCATCAGGATCAGAAAACAAAGTGGCGGTGCAACCTGTGCCCACAGCTTAAAAGCTTGCTGCTGCCTTTCCACAAGCTTTATTCGGCTGGCAAATCCAAACAGTAACACGGACATCCGCTTGGAAATCCGTGCTCTAGGTTCTGCACCGGACACTATGTTATAGTTCAAGGTTGCTCATCTGAAATCATTGGCTAAATCAAATCTCTTGCAGTTCTTTTTCTGTCAAATTTATACGGAAATTAAAACTCATTGTTGAAAATTAAAAGCATTCAAAGGCAGGATCCATATTTTGTATAACTGTAAGTGCCCTTTTCCGATGTCATGAAACATGGAGCCATACTATTTTGTAGGAGTGAGCCATCATTATAAAAATCCGAATCTAGCCAATAAAAGTAGGTATAGAATAAGTAAGGTATCATATTTCTCCTAAAATGGTTATCCACTACTCGGACAACCCTTTCTCAATCACCCTGTTTCCCCCAAGGAAAATAATAGCAGGTATACTCATCTCTGATGCAGATGCCATTCCAACGGTGTCAGCAATGGCTCTTTTGGGGCTTGAATGACATTGTTATGATGTAACTTGACATCTGGAGGAGGTCAGAGCTGCAGTTTCTCTTTCACTTCCTCCAGATGTGTGATTTGTCCAAAGGAGTGGACAGTGAAGCAGCCGCTGATTGGCTGCAGGATTTGCGTGACCTAACAATGTCACATGAGCCCCGGGAGAGCCAGTGCCGACAACGATCGAATGGCACTGGAACCGGAGGTGAGTATAACTGTTATTACATTATTTGGTGGATCAAAGTGATTGAGAAGGGATTGTCAGAATAGTAGACAACCTCTTTCAGGTAATTAAATTTTTAGTGTTTCTTTTTACATACAGCGACTATTTTCATGTCTTTGTAAAAAAACTATCCATAGGCCTTAGGGTGGCTTTGCACGTTGCGACATCGCACGTGCGATGTCGGTGGGGTCAAATCAAAAGTGACGCACATCCGGCGTCACTTTCGACATCGTACTGTGTAAATGCTAGATGATACGATGAACGAACGCAAAAACTTCATTATCGTATCATTGTTGCATTCACCGACATTTCCATAATGCCGGTGCCGCAACAGGTACGATGTTGTGCCTCGTTCCTGCGGCAGCACACATCGCTGTGTGTGAAGCCGCAGGAGCAAGGAACATCTCCTTACCTGCTGCCGGCGGCTATGCGGAAGGACGGAGGTGGGCGGGATGTTTACATCCTGCTCATCTCCGCCCCTCCGCCGCTATTGGCCGCCTGCCGTGTGACGTCGCTATGACGCCGCACAACCCGCCCCCTTAGGAAGGAGGCGGGTCGCCGGCCAGAGCGACGGTCGCAGGGCAGGTGAGTGTATGTGAAGCTGGCGTAGCGATATTTTTCGCTACGCCAGCTATCACACGATATCGTACCTGCGACGGGGGCGGGGACTATCGCGTGCGACATCGCAGCATCGGCTTGCGATGTCGCAACGTGTAAATCCCGCCTTAAAGGACTAAACAATCCACCTAGGTTTAAAATATATAAAACAAATTGCATTAAAAAGGCTTGTAAAAAAAAATATCAGAACACTTTAAATTCATCCTATCTGTAACAAAATGTAAAACGACTAAACAAAAATAATTGTGCATGTATGAAGGAGTCTTTATAGTGTAGTATAGTATACAGTATATTATATTGTTAGTAAAAAGAGCTATATGAATTGAAGACATGGATACCAAGCGAAAGCAATAAGAAACAACCATGGATTGAAGACATAAATGATGGATGAGATCAATAATATGATCTAGAGGGGAATTGTACTTTTGGGGATTAGGGTCAATACAACAAGCAGCTAATATTGAAATATAAAGCTGTCGGTAGCTATAAAGATGAGCTGCAATATGTATGATCAGTGTACACTGACATGCTGATTTACCCAAACAGGGTTCGGATCACGTTAGAGCCGTACAGCCACTTGTTCAATTAAACCTTAATCCTTTAAGAGATTATTTAGGAATCTCTGAAGTCACAATTTAGCAATAGTCTTTTGAGGATCCACAATCTTGTTTTACAAGAAAATCCCATCAGCTTGTAAGGGACAATGCAATCACTACCATGGACAGAGGCATCTGACTATCATCTTCTCCTTTTCTCTACTTGCAGGATGGTTACATTCCTTGGTGGCTCTCTGCATTACTACACATTCATCTTAGAGGACATGGGAACTAGATATGTTAAATCATGTATTATTTACTGCATTTAGCTGCCTCTTAACATTTTGGTATACAGCTGAATTGCTTTCCTGAAACAAAATTAACTCTTTAATATATCTCCACATTGCTGCTCCTATTGTTTTCTTGTGTTCATGGAGCAGTCCAAAATGTCTATAAATCAAAAGCGTTGCTATGAAGAGGTCTATGTCGTTACCGTAGCTTTACCTTTTAATACATAGATACATTATATTTTAAGGACCAAATGCTGAAATAGGGTCAGGTAATAAAAGCATAAGGCAAACTTTCTAGTTACTGCATAGTAATGTGTCAGAATTACGGTACTCTATGAAATGACCAGAAGTTGCTGTGATCACATAGTCACCTAATGGCATTCAAGTTTATCCCAAGCTTTTCACCAAAGGATGTTTTAATGTTTCAAAGCTTGTATAGTTAATTCATGATCATGTGAGTTTGCATAATAGAGGGACAGAGCGAGGAAGACAAAGAAAGAGCTTTAATAATTCAATAAATGCTCATGTTACAGGCATGCATGATGCCTCTTCTTGCCAGTCTCTCTACTAATCCTCGCTACACTTTCTCTTATATTCCTCCATCCGTTTATTAAACTTCAAGACAAAAAGGTTTTTTCAAGGTTTTCGGATACATGCACTGAAAGATGTCACCATAAGGTTAAACTAGACATTATACTAAACATTGAACTAGATGGACTTAGAGTCTCCCTTCAACCTTAAAAACTATGATACTATGATACTATGATACTATGATTGCCAATACATAGACACTCCTCACTCAGTCATAGTTTGTGGAGATGTATAATGGCTTCCTCGTGACCACTGTACTGGACAGTTGGACTTGGCATTGTGGCTACTTCTCTGTCCATCACTGGGCTTTTGCCCAAATGAAACCCCTAAGGTTGACTAGGTTATCATTTCCCCACAATGTACCACCCACTATACTGGCAAGCCACGTGAAAGAAATAAGCAAACCCACAACCTACAGATTGTGTGCTTATGTAAATGACATGGTTAGTATTTCACTACTTTAACCTTTTAATGTCCAAGATTTCAAGGGTCACAAATCTTTGGCTATCACATACAGGGACCATAATCATAAAACAATTATTAAAGGTTTTACCATTTTATAAATTAGTGGCGTGTCAATACGATATGTCATCCCTTTAAGATCAGTGGGGGGATGCCTTTGGTGATCTCCCCCAACCGATCCGGAGAATGAAGATGGCAGTACACTGGTGTAGCTCTACCTTCTCTTCATGTTTTCCTGTATAGTCGTACGCTCAACTACTTGACAGTGCAGTGAATGCAGCCATATACAGTTTCCTGCACAGCTAGATATGTGGGCGCTTTGCTGGGTAGGATAAATTCTGATGGGGCTGCACAACAGCGTTTTGACATTCGTCCTAGCAATATATAATCACTTAATGAGACTGAGCAAATCTCTTTCTCAAAAACATTTGAAAGATCTTTCCTTCCTTACTATGAACCTCATCTGCACTTTTTACTGATACACTATTCCTTTTTTTTTTTACATAGTTACATAGTTACTTAGGTTGAAAAAAGACCTAGGTCCATCTAGTTCACCCTTCCTCCACCAGTTCTACATTTAGTCACTAAGTCATTTACAACCAACAATGTTGTGTGTACTGAGGAAATCATCCAGCCCTTTTTTAAAAGCTGTTATAGTATCTGCCATTACTACCTCTTGTGGTAGGGCATTCCACAGTCTGACTGCTCTAACTGTAAAGAACCCTTTCCTATTTAGGTGTCGGAATCGCTTTTCTTCCACTCGCAGTGAGTGCCCCCTTAGAGTTCTATTTTTCGGTTACAGAGCTTCTTAAATCAACTACTTAACTTCCCAATGCCATAACGTTAAAAGGAACTTGTTATCGTATTCATGCTACCCAAACCACGTGAAGCTTTTATTAGAACCTGACTGCATGATTTTATCCAGGTACAGTTTTCTCTTAAAAGCTGAGGAATTTTAGAGAGAGTAAACATTAAAGATCCAGTGGCCATAGCTGGATACTAAATAAGTGCAGCTCCGACCCTGTCCAGCTCTTCCAAGCACTGTTAGAGGTGATTGACAGACCTCTCTCTATGTTCACATGATGGAGAGACCTGTGAAATAGCTACATTGAAGCTGGGAAGATTTGGAAGAATCTTTATAGCCAGTGTTACGCCGGAGACCTCACGGCTTCTATGTGTACCACCCCATGCTCGGCAGCCGAGCCGCTCAGATCCGGACCTTCAGTGGGTGGCTCGAGGGTCTACGGACTCGGGGGTCTCGTGGTCACTTCAATTGAAAGGGGGGTTGTGGTTTGGGGACGTAGATGTACGGCCGGTGCCGTGCTAAGTTCATGACGCCACCCACGGGATGTGGTGAAGGTGGACACCACCGCTGCAGTTACGGGGCACCCGGGGGAGATGTTTGGCAGCAAGTTGTTAACCCATCTGTGGGCAGGGATGGTGGCCCCGGGACCCGTTGGGGGTGTTTGGCGGTGCAGGGAGATGGGCGACTGGAGGGTGCTGTTGTACTCACTATTAGTAAACACACAAGTCTCTGGTAAACCAAGGTGATGGTGGTCGGTCCCCCACCCGGCTGGTGGTCTCTGTCTTTCTCCCGCACCTGTGTTGGATGGTGGACTGTCTGTGCTTGCAACTTCAAGAGTCCGCTCCCGGCTTGTTGTTGCCTAAGGAGCCCTTTGCCCACAGACGCTGGACCGTGGGATCTCTGAGCCGTGGCGGTGGCTGCTTATCCCCCTCGTTGGGCTGTTGTGGGCTGTTGCCTTCAGTTGGGACTTTGGTTGGGACAGGACCTCTAGTCCTGGCCGCAATCAGTTAATTAGCTAGCCCCCAGTAGCTTCTGGACCTAGCTTCAGGGTCTGAGTACCCCCCTTTGTGCTCCGGTTTCCGAGTCGGTTCCCCGGTTCGGTACCGGCGAGCTACAACCCTGTCCCGGTCCACCTTGGTTCCATCGAGCAGTCTTCCCGGCTCCTGCAAATGGAGACCGCCATCTGCCTCCTAGCCAAAGGTACCAGGGCTCCTACCCTGGCACCTGCTCAAATTGGTTTCTCGCCTCTGCTGGAGCTGCACACAGTTCCAGCCCAAAGACCTCTCCAATTTGGACTCTCAACCTTATCTGTTTGAACTGAACTGGCTACTTTCCCGCCCCAGGCTCTCTGAACTCCTTGGTGGGCATCTTCCAACCGCCTGGTTCCGCCCCCTGGTGTGTCCATCAAGCCCTGAGGGGGGTGACTAGGGTTTAAATGGTTGGCTGTGTGTTACCTATGAGGGACAGATGTAATGCGGGGCCCTATTTGTGACTACCTGGCCCGGCCAGGGCGTCACATATGCACCTCTCTATTCATTGGAGTTACCGGTTTGCTGCTCACAGTGTTTGTCCTACCACTGAGCTGCCTTCTGCAACACTTACAGTGCTGCTCCATTCTGCTGTTGCTGAAGAGTCTACACCCGGTTATAAAGGAAGTGAAGCCAGAACTGCTGGAACGTATCCACCTGTGTCCTGGTTCCCCAGCCAATCCCCTGTTAACAGTGGGTATATTCAGCAGTTGATCCCTTGCCTTATCTTTGGTTTCAGTTATTCACTGTCTTGTGCTCTTTCTGGTGTGTTTCTGTTTATATTTTCTTGTTATTGATCCAGCCTGTTCTATTTATCCTGCCCTCTCTGCTTCTAACCTCAGCTGTGAATACTGCATCTGTGCTGCCTGCCCCAATATCAGACTGTCTGACTACATCTCTGGTTTTGCCCTGTACCTGCATTTTGACCTGTAGGTCAGCTGTTGCAGGCCCGGGGACTGCCCTGGTATAGCTCCTGGTGACTACCTGCAGCCCAAGTCTATCCTCACCATCAGAGGTCATAGTGAAGACCATGTTGTCACGTTTTTATGCCCCTTTGGTGTTAGGGTACCTTCACACTTTAGCGATGCAGCAGCGATCCGACCAGCGATCTGACCTGGTCAGGATCGCTGAAGCATCGCTACATGGTCGCTGGTGAGCTGTCAAACAGGCAGATCTCACCAGCGACCAGTGACCAGCCCCCAGCCAGCAGCGACGTGCAAGCGACGCTGCGCTTGCACGGAGCCGGCGTCTGGAAGCTCCGGACACTGGTAACTAAGGTAAACATCGGGTATGGATACCCGATGTTTACCTTAGTTACCGGCGCACACCGCTTAGCTTAGCGTGTGCAGAGAGCAGGATCCGGCACTGGCAGCATGAGAGCTGTGGAGGCTGGTAACGAAGGTAAATATCGGGTAACCACCTTGGTTACCCGATGTTTACCTTGGTTACAGCTTACCGCAGGCTGTCAGACGCCGGCTTCTGCTCCCTGCACATTCAGGATTGTTGCTTTCTCGCTGTCACACACAGCGATGTGTGCTTATCAGCGGGAGAGCAACAATAAAAAAATGAACCAGGGCTGTGTGTAACGAGCAGCGATCTCACAGCAGGGGCCAGATCGCTGCTCAGTGTCACACACAGCGAGATTGCTAATGAGGTCACAAAAAACGTGACTCAGCAGCGATCTCAGTAGCGATCTCGCTGTGTGTGAAGTACCCCTTAGTCCGGCCAGTGACGCAGTGGATCCACACCCATCGTTATCACAGACAGTTCTTTAACACTGGAGTATTTCAGAGAAAAGTATAGCTGGCTACAATCATGCAATACTGCTCTGATTCATGCTGTCCACTGATTGGGCAGCATGAATCAGATGACAAGTTTTCTTTAAATGATAAATTCTGCCTTGTTACAGCATCCAATAAGACATACATACACCTCTCATCTGGACATGATAACTCACCCTAATGGCAGACGCAGCCTGAAGGTTATTATTTAGGCTGGTAGTAAAACAAAATTTTGGCCACGATAAAGGACACTTGGACAAAAATGGCAGTATGCTGCTGCTACATGGAGGCATAATGCAAGGGAATAGGATCACACTTATTGCAACTGCAATAAGCAAGTCACATATAATCCAAATGGTTCTGACTTTTTGGAACTTGCTTGACGCCATTCACCTACATTATGCTGTGATGTAGAGAAGGCACAGAGCCATCTTATCTTCACGCAACCTGTGGTGCAGCTAAAGATGCCATCTAGCTTCATCCTTAATCCTATACCAGGAAATGTGTAATTCATTGCCGGGTACACTGTGAGCACAATTAGGCAATTTATATTTTTGATGATTAATTTTATTATTGAGCAGCTAAACAGCTGGCAGTTAATCCAAAGGGTTAATAAACCTGAATATTTAAATGAGGATTTGTCTTTTTTAGGACAATATCTATGTGTGCAGAATTATTATTCAACTAAATGAAAAAAGTATAAGAATAATGATCAAACAACGCAAAATATACAAAAATTAATTTCTAACATTTAGAAAAAATATGTATCAGGGACCAATATAGCCCCCTTCTTTTCAATAACTGTTATAAGACTTCCATCTATGAAGTCTGTCAGTTTCTTAATCTGTTGTTAATCAACTTTTTGGGCAGCACCAACCACAACCTCCCGGACACTGCTCAGAGTAGTGACTGTTTTCTTTCACCATAAATATACTGTTTAAGAAGAGCCCACAAGTTCTTAAAAAGGTTTAGGTTCAGTGAGAAAGGGCACCATGTCATTATTCTGTCACACGGTGTTCACCGATTGTCATGGCGACTTTCTGACCCTGTTCACCCTGCAGACTCTGATACGTCACACTATAGTTTCTTTGGTGCTTGTGAGTTGCACAGTCAGACACCTGCATCAACCAGTGTTGTGTTTATTAGTGATTGGTCTAGCAGGAGTTAATTTCTGTTAGCCTGTGGATTGATGCTAGGGTCATAGGTTACAGGAGACCTATCACAGTCACCTCCGCCTTTTAAAGGATGGTGGAGTCTGTTCCTACACACCGATTATTGCTTCATTTGCGACACCGGTCCTTGTGCTGTGGTGATCTTGTTCTAGGGATCTCCTTTGCATTATTTGATGTGTTGGGGAAATATTTCCATTTTTTGAGAAAATAATTTTTTTGTGATAGGTAGCAAGTTTCAGATTTGTAGCAGAAGGTACCTAATATTTCAGTTATAAAATTATTACATTTTATTAGTATGCATTAAAAAACAGACAAAAACAAAAAAACATAGGTGGAGTAAAATTCCTACACACCGTGGGGGTTGCTATAAGTCCAATCAGATTCTATGAGACCACTGTACACAGTGGGATGAGGATGATTTGTTTGTTATTGTATGATCAGGAAAAAGGGGTTTCTTTTGTCCTTTCTCACCCTAATTGAGTATGTTTCTACCTGCCAATGGAGTACATCCTAATTTGATCGATGCCCCCATTCCTCGGCGGCTCTCCCTTTTCCTCATCCTCACCTTCCTTCTCCAGGTCAGATCACATGGGTCTCAGAAAAAATATATACATTTCTAGACAACCAACCACTCAAAAACTCAGTGCACACTGATATCTAATCCCCTGAACAGATAAGGAAATACATGACATTAATTCATACTTCATATAATAGGAGTTTAAGGTATAGATTAAATATTTCAACTATCCCTCAATCCACTTGCTCCTACCTGGCAATGGAGTGCATCCTTAGTTTCTTGATGCCCCCATTCCTTGGCGGCTTGCCCTTATAGGCCCTATAATCCCTATCAATTTATTGGGGATTTTTTAGAAATATGGAATAATTGATAGAGATTCACTTATCTGTTGTTTATGAGGGGTGCTCTGAGAAGAATATCGTTTTTCATATCAACAAGAATCTTAATCTCATCTCGACGATTTTCTCTCCCAATAAATTGATAGGGATTATAGGGCCTATAAGGGCAAGCCGCCAAGGAATGGGGGCATCAAGAAACTAAGGATGCACTCCATTGCCAGGTAGGAGCAAGTGGATTGAGGGATAGTTGAAATATTTAATCTATACCCTAAACTCCTATTATATGAAGTATGAATTAATGTCATGTATTTCCTTATCTGTTCAGGGGTTTAGATATCAGTGTGCAGTGAGTTTTTGAGTGGTTGGTTGTCTAGAAATGTATTTATTTTTTCTATGAGACCCATGTGATCTGACCTGGAGAAGGAAGGTGAGGGTGAGGAAAAGGGAGAGCCGCCGAGGAATGGGGGCATCGATCAAATTAGGATGTACTCTATTGGCAGGTAGAAACATACTCAATTAGGGTGAGAAAGGACAAAAGAAACCCCTTTTTCCTGAACATACAATAACAAACAAATCATCCTCATCCCACTGTGTACAGTGGTCTCATAGAATCTGATTGGACTTATAGCAACCCAAAAAAACACAAAAAACAATACCTCTAAAATAAGTCTTTAATTTTGCAATCTAAAAAAAGGACACATAGTGTCGCTCTCCAAATAACAGAGGACAAAACAGTGCTCGTGATTGCTAGCAAGAGATAGCTCAGTGTGAGGAAATAATAGTGATAGATAGGTTGCCACAGATTATCAATATTACTAGTCTGGCAGCCTCTGCTCACCCTTCCTGACAACGGAGGGTGCCGTAAGTTTCAGGGCACCCCCCCCGTTCCAGTTGGCTGACCCTCTCGGTCCCTATCTCTGACCAACAGTTGTCCACCACCAAGAGATCCAGGTGAGTGAGTGCAAGGACGAACCAAACAAAAAACAAACAGTAGCGTTAGATAGTTTGTTCCTGACTAGGTTAGAGTCTCCAGTCAGATGGTTAAATATAGTTGTTAGGTGGAGCTAAGGGGGACCCGCTAAATTAAGCTGTCGCCCTACGCTCACCCGACGCGTTTTTCCCCCACCTAACGCAATGCTGGGGGATCATCAGGGGTAACTGTAAGACACCTGTAAATGGAGAAGAGAGACAACAAAGTGTCTATCAATATTGATGATATGGATAGATAGAAAAGATTTGTTTGAATACTCTTGGATATATAACTCACGTGACAGTAATAGATATCAATGGGACAGGTCCTGAAACCACTAGGATAATTTCTTGATAAGTCGTATAGTATTAAGATTCGCTAATATGAAGCAAATCCTCCAAACCGCAGATCTGCCTCTAAATGAAGCAGACAGGAGATTTCTTAAATACCAATACCAGGCAATATGTGAGGGGGTAGGAAGGGGGGTGATTGGAGGGGGGGGGAGGGCTTGGGATAGAAAGATACAGTGTTAATATCCTGTACCTTAAGGTTCGAATAGCAACGATTGATCCTTTGTTGTAGTCAGAAGTTGCTTATAGAGGATAATGAATGACCTATGGAATAGGTAATTTTTAGTATTCAGAAAAAAGGACACAGAAACCCCAAATATAGAAAGGCATTCCTACCCTTGTTGTAGCGATTACAAGCATATTGATATCCGTTAAGGGACAGCGATAGGGCAGCAGACAGTCCTGCACACATAAAATAAGGTTCCTTCATATATAAATATTTTGATATATGATCTCAGATGCTAGCAAGCGCTAGAGAACAAAAAATAATAAATAATACTTGTAAAAAATGTGTATAGAATTCTGGTTTCTTGTAGTTAGAATTAACAATAGTGCAACAGTGTACACTCCATAAGAGTATGTAATCCTATTATGGAAACAAAGGGACACTCATAGTCCAATATTCAACATAGTTGTATATATGGTACACAAGGAAACCATCTCATATATACCTGCAAGAGAAGTTCTTTAAAAATGTATTCCAGATTGGTGGTGTAGTGTTAAAATAAACACTGCTGTAGCCTAAGGGCTAAAGAGAAAGATGGACGTGATCACTATAGTGATCTACTTACCAGATCATGAATCCTCTGCAGGTAGGTTTAAAAGACATTAAACATAAGTATATCCTGAAAGGGAAAAAACACCTAATGGTGTAAGGACCTACCAGAATCTGCTCCTGGGGAAAGCTCAACCTGCAAGGACGCAATGGTCCCGAGCGCCGTAACACATCTATGCCGCAGGGAGCCGGGTATCCTAGATGGATAGATGTAAAATCCTATTTCGTCCCTGTGTCACGTATGCCAGGTAAGTGAAAGGAGGTTATTTAAACCTGCCGCATCCGGAAGTGAGGTACACAGTACCGCCCTCCTTGCTACGGCTCCATGATTGACAGTATGCTCAGGCCAATCTGCGGTGGTGCCCTTATGGATCACGTGTCCGGGGCTGGTATGTCTCTGATTCCCTGGCTGACAGCTATCAATAGCCTATCAGCGTCAGTAAAAGGGGAAAGGGGGCGTGCCTGGCGGCCGGACGTGACGTATCGCTCCATAGGAGCAAACATTGAACAGACATATCACTTAAATGGATATGTCACAGTACATCTGCGGCAACCCTGCAGTACAGAATAAATGCCACTATCGGCCTGAGACCGTACCGGGTGGTTTAAAGGGAACAGGCACCATAAGCAGACTAACAGAGGGTGATGTTAGTCAGATGGACGGACTATGTTCTAATAGTGACAGAAAATACATAATCTGATGCATACAGATTAGTAGCTGGCATCAGTTATTGCAGATACTGATATCGATGGTACAGTATATGGATAGACTACCCTATAGCCTAGGGCGGCCAGTGACCATATCTGGTAAGGTGGTCATACCGGAAAAACAAAAATGAAATCCAGGGGCAAATATCTCCCTTGTGGGCAAAAAATTAAACTAATCTCTTGTGGGGGCAATACTTCCCTCACCTCATATGCAAAAAAAAGGGGAGGGTAAGCAAATGCCCAGGGCTGCCAAATGGAATGACGGTCTGCCAGGTACAGTTAGGTCCAGAAATATTTGGACAGTGACACAAGTTTTGTTATTTTAGCTGTTTACAAAAACATGTTCAGAAATACAATTATATATATAATATGGGCTGAAAGTGCACACTCCCAGCTGCAATATGAGAGTTTTCACATCCAAATCGGAGAAAGGGTTTAGGAATCATAGCTCTGTAATGCATAGCCTCCTCTTTTTAAAGGGACCAAAAGTAATTGGACAAGGGACTCTAAGGGCTGCAATTAACTCTGAAGGCGTCTCCCTCGTTAACCTGTAATCAATGAAGTAGTTAAAAGGTCTGGGGTTGATTACAGGTGTGTGGTTTTGCATTTGGAAGCTGTTGCTGTGACCAGACAACATGCGGTCTAAGGAACTCTCAATTGAGGTGAAGCAGAACATCCTGAGGCTGAAAAAAAAGAAAAAATCCATCAGAGAGATAGACATGCTTGGAGTAGCAAAATCAACAGTCGGGTACATTCTGAGAAAAAAGGAATTGACTGGTGAGCTTGGGAACTCAAAAAGGCCTGGGCGTCCACGGATGACAACAGTGGTGGATGATCGCCGCATACTTTCTTTGGTGAAGAAGAACCCGTTCACAACATCAACTGAAGTCCAGAACACTCTCAGTGAAGTAGGTGTATCTGTCTCTAAGTCAACTTTAAAGAGAAGACTCAATGAAAGTAAATACAAAGGGTTCACATCTAGATGCAAACCATTCATCAATTCCAAAAATAGACAGGCCAGAGTTAAATTTGCTGAAAAACACCTCATGAAGCCAGCTCAGTTCTGGAAAAGTATTCTATGGACAGATGAGACAAAGATCAACCTGTACCAGAATGATGGGAAGAAAAAAGTTTGGAGAAGAAAGGGAACGGCACATGATCCAAGGCACACCACATCCTCTGTAAAACATGGTGGAGGCAACGTGATGGCATGGGCATGCATGGCTTTCAATGGCACTGGGTCACTTGTGTTTATTGATGACATAACAGCAGACAAGAGTAACCGGATGAATTCTGAAGTGTACCGGGATATACTTTCAGCCCAGATTCAGCCAAATGCCGCAAAGTTGATCGGACGGCGCTTCATAGTACAGATGGACAATGACCCCAAGCATACAGCCAAAGCTACCCAGGAGTTCATGAGTGCAAAAAAGTGGAACATTCTGCAATGGCCAAGTCAATCACCAGATCTTAACCCAATTGAGCATGCATTTCACTTGTTCAAATCCAGACTTAAGACGGAAAGACCCACAAACAAGCAAGACCTGAAGGCTGCGGCTGTAAAGGCCTGGCAAAGCATTAAGAAGGAGGAAACCCAGCGTTTGATGATGTCCATGGGTTCCAGACTTAAGGCAGTGATTGCCTCCAAAGGATTCGCAACAAAATATTGAAAATAAAAATATTTTGCTTGGGTTTGGTTTATTTGTCCAATTACTTTTGACCTCCTAAAATGTGGAGTGTTTGTAAAGAAATGTGTACAATTCCTACAATTTCTATCAGATATTTTTGTTCAAACCTTCAAATTAAACGTTACAATCTGCACTTGAATTCTGTTGTAGAGGTTTCATTTCAAATCCAATGTGGTGGCATGCAGAGCCCAACTCGCGAAAATTGTGTCACTGTCCAAATATTTCTGGACCTAACTGTATGGTTCGGGGGCAGCCATGTTATGTACTAATATTAAACACCCCGCGGCTGAAGTGAAAAGGGGGGGCAAGGCAACACCCCATGGTGTGTAGGAATTTTAGTCCACCTATGGTTTTTTGTTTTTGTCTGGTTTTTAATGCATACTAATAAAATGTAATAATTTTATAACTGAAATATTAGGCACTTTCTGCTACGAAATATTTCCATTGTCTATTTCCACCCTGATTACTTCCTCTTGTGCACGTTTTGTCTTACCTCTGTGTGTGTGCAGCGAATTTGAGGTTTTTTTTTCCTGTCCTACCTCTCCCCGGGGGTGGAGGAGAGTGAGTATACATCAGGGTTACTCAGGAGCAAGGGTTAGTAAGGCGGCCCAAACATCGTCATCATTAGACGTATTTTTGGGAACAGGGACAGCTAGGGCTACTAGCCATGCAGTGGAGGACTTTGATGCATGCATTGCCCTTCAGGAATCATCATTTTGAGATAATCTTCGTCTCAAAAAGTTCCAACTAACACATCCTTGAATAATATCAGCCCATAGCACTACCTCTCCTCCACCTTGCTGGTGTCTGAGTTGAAGAGGAGGTCTCTGCCTGTTACTTATCAAGCCAAATGCACATCCATCTTGTCAGCCAAAAGTCACTCTCATCAAAAATTTTGAAAGATCTGTCTTCATATATTTCTTGGCCCAGTCTTGACAATTCCCCCTCTGCGTCTTGTTCAGTGGTGGTCAGATTTCAGCCTTCCTCACCTTGGCCATGTGTCTTAACCCTGAACACCTTGTACTTCTGGGAGCTCCAGGGAGGTTACAGTTCTGGAATATGTGAGCTCTGGAGGATAATGGGTTCCTGGTCGCTTCAATTTTGATTCTTCTCAAATCTTTGGCATCATTTTTATTCTCCACACTTTTTTGCAACTTTGTTCATATTTATAACAAAAGTTTTGATGGTTCTGTGATTACATCCAATTTTATTTTTTTTTTATAATTTTAAGAGATCTGCATCCCTCTGCAAGACATGTAACAGTTTTTAACTTTTCAGAGTCACATAAATCTCTTTTTTGGTCCACTTCCCTGAGGAAAACAAGCTGCCTAATAATTCTGCACGGCTTGATAAAAGGTGTTGATATCCTTAGGTCACATCCTCCCTCATTACACCAAGTCACATCACCTGATCTGCTTCATCCAATAGGCATTCAAGCTTATACAGCCAGAAGTTAGAAAATCTGCATAAAAATGATGATATGATCAAAATACTCCCATGTCTAATAATTGTGCACACATGTATAAGACAAACAGAATTCTGCCCCCTGTGATGATTATGGTATAGTTGTGGGTTCTCCTAATGTCTTGGGCGAGTTTTCACCTGCACTCATTTTCTATTTTGCTTACCTATTTACAATGACTGTTCCCCTTTTATAAATAGCTTCCAAATAATTTCTAATCTTTAGCCAATTGCCTGTATATAAAAATGATGTATAATTCACACAGTACCACAGTCAGTAGGTGAACTACCAATGTCCACTCTTTTGTTCCATTAGATGCCACGTCTCCTAGATCTGCCTTTGGCATCCTTGTCTTCTTTCAGTGGGGTTGCACTGACCATTTGCCATGAGATGATTGTGTTTATTAAGGCAATCTATTCCTTTGGTCCAATTGCACTACAATGAATAACTAGAACTGGATTGTTTTTCTTGCTTTGTGAGGCAGCCCTTTCACTAAATGCATCCTATCACTGGATTTCAATCTATTAATACTGCACTCATGCTGTTCTTATTGTATGCAGCTTCTTTTAGCGCCCCCACAATAGTACATATAGGGTAATATGTAATGAAAGCTGCCACCTGGGCTAACATTCAGAGACAGAATGCTGCTAAGATATTACTTTTTTCAGTTATGTAGATTAACTACTTCATGATCAGCAGGTTTACCCCTTTGCGACCATTCCAAAGGCTCCTACCACGAGGCTTCTGAATGCATTAAAAAACGTCAGATATTTCAAGTGTTTAATACCAGCGCTTTACATTGCGGTTTTATACACGCGTTTTTGGTGCTGTGTTCTTCCTTTATTACATTTTGAACACATTTATTTTACATAGGGAATAGAATAGATGTAGACTGACAAGGGACTTTTGGTTTTAGGTTGCAGCAGCAAAGACTGTAAGGCTCTAATCCTTGTCTATATGCTTGTAATCCAAACCTATCCCTCCTCCAGCAGATCTCCCTACACTGATTGCAGCAAACAGTGGTAATAATAGGGAATAGAATAGATTTAGCCCTGACAAAGAACTTTTGGTTTTAGGTTGCAACACCAATGACTGTAAGGCTAAAATCCCTGCCTATATACATCTAATCCTAACCTATCCCTCCTCCAGCAGTTATTCCTACACTGACTGCAGCAAACAGCGGCAATAATAGAGACTAGAATAGATATAGCCCTGAAAAATGATCTTTGGTTTTAGCTTGCAGCAGCAAGGACTGTAAGGGCCACTTTACACGCTACGACATCGCTAAAGCAATGTCGTTGGGTTGACGGAATTTGTGACGCACATCCGGCCGCGTTAGCGATGTCGTTGCGTGTGACACCTATGAGCGATTTTGAATCGTTACAAAAACTTTCAAAATCGCTAATCGGTGACATGGGGATCCATTCCCAATTATCGTTGCAGCTGCAGGTACGATGTTGTTCGTCGGTCCTGCGGCAGCACACATCGCTATGTGTGACACCGCAGGAAGGAGGAACCTCACCTTACCTGCATCCGCCGGCAATGAGGAAGGAAGGAGGTGGGCGGGATGTTACGTCCCGCTCATCTCCGCCCCTCCGCTTCTATTGGCCGGCCGATTAGTGACGTTGCGGTGACGCCGAACGCACCTCCCCGTTGAGGGAGGGATTGTTCAGCAGTCACAGCGATGTTGCTGAACAGGTATGTGCGTGTGACGCTGTCATAGCGATAATGTTCGCTACAGCAGCGATCACCACATATCGGCCATACGACGGGGGCGGGTGCTATCGCGCTCGACATCGCCAGCAAATGCTAGCGATGTTGCAGCATGTAAAGCAGCCCTAAGTCTCTAATTCCTTCCTATAAGGCTGTAATCCAAACCTATCCCTCCTCCAGCAACTAGCCTTACACTGAATACAGGTAGCAGCGGTATTAATATGGAATAGAATAGATGTAACCCTGACAATGAACTTTTGGTTTTAGGTTACAGCACCAGTGACTGAAAGGCTAGAATCCCTGGCTATATGCATGTAACCCTAACCTAGCCCTCCTCAAGCAGCTATCCCTACACTGATTGCAGCAAACAGCGGCAATAATAGGGACTAGAATAGATGTAGCCCTAACAAATGATTTTTGTTTTTAGCTTGCAGCAGCAAGGACTATAAAGGCCCAGTCACACACAACGACTTATCAGCGATCCCGAAAACGATGCGACCTGATAGGGATCGCAGGTAAGTCGCTGGGAGCTCGCAGGTGAGATGTCACACAGTCAGATCTTACCAGCGATGCAGGAACAATACAGGTCGCAGTAGCGACCTGTATAACGATCTCAGCATTCACTGTGACCCTGTCACACAGTGTCAAACACAGCGATGTTTCCTGCCCAGCAGGACATCGCCTTTGAAGAAAATGGCCTGGACCATTCTGCAACGACTAGAGATCTCACAGCAGGGGCCTGATCGCTGGTAGGTGTCACACATAACAAGATCGCTAACGGGATCGCTACTGGGTCACGGAAGCCGTGACTCAGCTGCGATCTCGCTAGCGATCTCATTATGTGTGACAGTACCTTAAGGCTCTAATTCCTGCCTATATGGCTGTAATTCAAACCTGTCCCTCTTCCAGCAGCTAGCTCTACAGTGAATGCAAGTATTAATAGGGAATAAATTAGCTGTAGCCCTGACAAGAAACTTTTGGTTTTAGGACTGTAAAATGCTATAATCCCTGTCTATATACCTCTATTTCTAACCTATCCCTAGTCCAGCAGCTCTCCTTACACAGAACAGAATGCAGCAAACAGCGATATTAATTGTTGTGATGGTGTGATATTGTGGGTTGTGTATCATTTTGTGTAGGTTCGTATTTTAGGCCTGGTGCTCTGTCCATTCTATGTATTATTTGTCCTGTCTGCAGGTTAATAACTCCCTGCAATGCCTCTGTCCCTAGGTGTGGGGGAGGGTGGCCTGGAATCCACCCAAACTCTTTGCTTTCCTGGAGGAATATTCAGTCTGGCTAGGATGGACAAGAGAAAAAGCAGGAAGATTGATCTTCTGGGGAGAAGCTGCGGATACAGGCAGCACCCCAGAAATCTGTTGAGAAATCCCGATTTCCCTGGAAAAGGACTGCTGAAGGATTGTGACTCATCCCTGGGACATTTATCCCATTACTAGACTACTTTACCCTCTGTGTGGTGGATTATTTGATGGACTTATTGGATTGCATGGAATAAATATTCTTTGGATTGTTCATCCATCTCTTGTTCTGTTGATTGCGTGATACCGGAGAAGGACCTCGTGACAACTGGTGGCAGCGGTGGGCTCAACAGAGCACAGCCTAATAGAGAGCCATCCACAGAGTGAGTACAGAAACTGGACCGTATCCAGTCTACAGGAGAGAGCCAGAGATCTGGGCCTGAACTACCAGGGACTAAGTAAAGAGGCCTTAATTGATCTACTGGTGGGTGCAAGCCAGACCCCCTCCTCCCAGATGTCTAATGGACAAGCACTGGCGACGGGGATCCCTGCCCCAAAAAGCCAGTGGTTGGTGTGGTTTGAAGAAGAGATGGTGGTTCTAAGTCCAGGTGTATCTTAGGAGTATAAGGAGGAGGCTGCTCGCCAAGCTCAGCTGAGACAAGAAGCAATGGAGTCCGGCAGAGGGAGTAATATGAGTTGGAGTGTAAACCAAGCGATCCGGGAGCCTGTACGGATTACCCGAGTGGACTTCAAGCCATTTAATGAAGCTTCCGGAGATGTGGAAGGATTCTTCAAGGACTTTGAGTAGCAGTGTGCTGTGATGGAGGTGCCCCACTCTAGCTGGATGCTTTTGTTAGTGGGACTCCTGAACGGAAGCCTGGCAGACGCTTATCGCACCATTGACTAACAGCGGAACCGGGATTACAACATTGTAAAATGGACTATCCTGTATTACCATGCTATCACCCCAGACTCACATATTGCACAGTTCCGAGACCTCCCATGCACCACGGGGGATCATTTAGGATGTATGCTCATAAGATGTCCAAAGCATGTCAGAGATGGCTGGAAATGGAAAGATGTTATACAGGTATTTCTTATAGAACAATTTCTTTACAAGTATCCCTTAGAAATACAGGAATGGGTCAGAGAGAGCACGCCGTGCATCTTGGATCAAGCTGCGGCCCTGGCGGATGATGCCCTTATTATCCGACTGCAATGGAGGAAGCTTCTGGACAATAAGCCACAGCCTGCTCCTGCGCCCCGGCCCCCTCAGGTTATTTCTGCCCCTCTAACCAGCCGCAGACTGATGATAACCACGGCTCACAATCCTGGTCCCAAACACTTCCGACCACGCCCTATGGGAATCACAGAGAGGAGATGTTATGGGTGCGAACAACCTGGGCACCTGCAATCCAGTTGTCCCGCAAGGACTCAGAGGGACCACCACCCCGTCCAATGCATTTTGTGCATTCCAACTAGCCTGAGGAAGAGTTACAACCACCTCCACTGGAGTGTACCGCTGACCCCTGCACCATAGATGCCCCTGTTGGAGTCAATGAGCTTCAGCCTTTGTCACCAGGTTCTTCTACTGCCTTCTCCAGAATGCACATTGGAAAGAGTACGATGCAGCGCAGATGTTATCGATGTGGGCAGCCTGGGCACTTGCAAGACACTTGCCCTGCTGGTCGACTGAGGAATAAATTTGCACCAAATCGACCTGTTCATTCTCTACAGCCAAATACTAGAGGGGAAGAATTCTCACCCCTTCAAGTTGACTTGCCTAATGATTCAGACAATCATGGTTGGCCACTAGGGGTTTATGGGGTGAGCCACAGCCCTGAGTTCCTCTTACCATCAAAGTAAGCACATAAAAGGAGGTTGTGATGGATGGATAGAGTCATTGGATTTTGTAACTCTGGGGCATTTCTTACAATAGCTGATCCCGGAGTGTTTCAGCCAGAGGAGATACATCATGGACCAGGGATTGTTATTGAATTGGCTGAAGGACAAAGGAGGAATATCCCAAAGGTGACTGTAGATCTGGACTTTGGCTTTGGGGTCAAGCAATGCATGGTTGGACTGATGAGCGACCTGCCTGCAGATATTCTCCTAGGAAATGATGTGGGAGATCTACAATGCCAATTTGTCAATGTAGGAAACACAGTTTGAGTGAAGGAGGACACAAAGGGAAGCTTGTCCTTACAACCTTACCACTATACCAGGGACTATCGACAGCTGAGCAACATGGACTTAAGTGAGGTGACCAGAGGTCTGCTTAGACCTCATGGCGCACTCACTTATTAAGGTGGGAGAGGTTGTGATGGTGTGATTTTATGTAGGTTCGTATTTTAGGCATGTGCTCTGTCCATTCTGTGAATTATTTGTCCTGTCTGCAGGTTAATAACCCCCTGTAGTGCTTCTATCTCTAGGTGTGAGGGAGGGTGGCCTGGAATCCACCCAAACTCTCTGCTTACCTGGAGAATTGTTCGCTATGGCAGCGATCACAAAATGTCGCACGAATGACGGGGGGTGGGTGCTATCGCTAGCGATGTCGCAGTGTGTAAAGCACTCTTAAGACTCTAATATATGCTTATATGCTCTAATCCTAACCTATCCCTCCTGCAGCAGCTATCCCTACACTGTTTCCAGGGTAGAGTGGGCCAACTGTGGCGTCACCGGGTCTTATATCACCCTTTGCGGCCAGCCAATCACAGTAATGCCAGTAGCCAGCATGGCATCAGCATTACCGTAATTGGCAGGCAATCCCCCGCATATTTAGTGGCTGACAAACAGCAGCAAAATATGCGAGGCAGGGACTCAAACATGGAGCTTGAGCACAAGGGATACTCAATCGAGTATCGAGGTGCTACAGCACCCCAATGCTCAATCAAATATTGAGCAGTGGCAAGCATGCTCGCTCATCACTACTAATGATGACCTGTAGGTATAGCAGTAATCTGCAGGTAAATAGTATTTTAATCCTATTTAGCCAGCTTCGTGGAGAAGTGATTTCCAGGAGAAAATAATGCTGTAATTTACCTGCAGCCACTCACTTACATTCATTGGGGTGGTGCAGGAAGTAGTTATAATCACAGTTCACTATACTGTGAAAGCAGACACTTTGATTGACAGCCAGTTCTGCAGGATGTGTGCGCAGTGTGTGTGCAGAACAGGCTCTGTCAATTTGACCACTGTATCTACAGGTAAAGAGTGTTTCTGGATATGACAATTGTTTTTAAACCTATAAATACACAACTATATTACCAGATTATGAGACGCAAACATTTGACTAGAGCACATCCCGTGTTAGTAGATATGCCACTCTATATAGGACTCAAGAGAAATAAATGCAGGAGTTTTCAAAGGCTGAATATATAAAATGTAACATCTTTATTGAATACAAAAATAATTTTAAAAAAAGTTCAGTTTTTATAATTACAATGTGGTGGTGCTAATAATAATGGGTGAAAACCCACATGTTGATGGGGGGCTCAAGCAAAAGCATTGTGGCATACTGGGGGGAAATGTTAAAAACCTCTTGGCCCAACGTGAAATGAAGTGGATCACTATCCTAGATACAGTGACACCTAAAGGCCTGAATGAGGCATTAAACTTTGCTCCTTTTCTTTAGACTACCTACATAATGGTTGAAAGCACCATTCTTTCTTCATATATTTTTTCAATTTTAATTCTCATTTTATTATTATGTGTTACACCTTTCCTGAAGAAACCATAAACATTCTGTTTCCGCGAAACGCGCGTAGGAGGGTTTTTCTTGCTGGTGTGGGACGTTCAGGCAATCACCTTGGTCATGTGTAAGTCTTGGGACTCTAACTTTATACTTTTTAGCTGACTTGCTTTGGTGTCTCTTATTTAAAATCTAGTCTGACACTGGTCATGTAATTATGTCACTTTCAAAACTCCTTTTAGGATATATGGTAGTCAGAGGCTCCCTGCCGGTCAGCTTTTCATGGTGATGTTTATATTGAGTTCCCTTTTAGACTCCCCATCCCTATGGTGATTTTGCTTGAGCCCCCCCATCATGTGGATTCTCACCCATTATTATCATTAGCACCACCACATTGTAATTATAGAACTTTTTTAAAATAATTTTTGTATTCAATAAAGATGTTACATTTTATATATTCAGCCTTTGAAAACGCCTGCATTTATTTCTCTATAGTACTAGATTATTAATGAATAGAGCTGGCAGCACTCACTTGAACCAACGTTGCTTTATTGCAGAAGTGTATACATCAAACAGGCAAACAAGGGGGAGGTGCAGGGGAGGGGGCACGCTGGACGCCGGCACTGTGGACTCGTGGAAGCGCCCTCAGTGGTGCGAAACGGTGCCGGTGTGCTGCCCCCACATCAGTAGCAGCCGGGCTGCTCAGATCTGGACTTGCAGTGTGGCTTGAAGGATTCTCCGGACCCGGGGGGGTCACGCGGACACTCCAAATGAAAGGGGGGCGTATTTGTACGGGATTTGCCGTAATTAGTCTGTGACGCCACCCACGGTGTGTGGTGAAGTATGGCACCACCGCAGCTGTTGTGGGACACCCGAGTAGATGGGATGGCAGCTGGTTGTTAACCCCTCCGTGGGT
Source organism: Anomaloglossus baeobatrachus (assembly GCF_048569485.1). Taxonomy (NCBI): domain Eukaryota; kingdom Metazoa; phylum Chordata; class Amphibia; order Anura; family Aromobatidae; genus Anomaloglossus; species Anomaloglossus baeobatrachus. The sequence goes on from NC_134356.1 coordinate 429,513,406, forward strand.
AGGGATGGTTGCTCCGGGACCCGGTGACTTGGTGCAGGGGACGGTGATGGCAGGGGACGGCGCGCATGGTCAGACCAGGGAGTCTCAACTTACTCACGGTTAAAGAAATCAGACAAGTCCAGTGGTTAACCAAGGTGCTGGTGGCCGGCCGCCGCGGCTGGGTGTACTCTGGTCCCCCACCCGGGCTGGTGGTCTGTGTCACTTTCCTCTGCACTGTGTTTTGATGTGGTGGACTTCTCGGTGTGGAACTCCTGGTACTACTGTTGGGAGCTGTGCCCGCTGACGCTGACCCATGGGATCTACTGGGCCCTGGCGGATGGCCTATCCCTCTCTGTGGGTGGTTGTCTGCTTTTGAGACTTTGGTTAGGACAGGACCTATAATCCTGCCCTCAATTGGTTAATTAGCTAGGCCGTTGGTTCCGGTCCTGGCTTCAGGGTCTAAGTACCCACTCTGTGCACGGTTTCCGGGTCGGTTTTCCGGTGTCGGTACCGGCGGGCTCCAACCCTGCCCTGGTCCATCTCAGATCTCCGGCTGCCGTCTTCCAGTCTCCTGCTAGACACAGACCAGCGTCTGCCACCTAGCCAATGCACCAGGGCTCCAAACCCGGCGCCTCTGCTCTTTGCCCTTGAGCTTCACCTCCTCCATCACTACTCCACTTGAGCTCTCCACTTCACTTACTGTTTTCCCGCCCCGGGCTCTCCAGACCCCTAGGTGGGCGTTCTCCATCCGCCTGGTCTCGCCCACTGGTGTGCCTGTCCTGCCCTGAGGGGGGTGACTAGGGTTTCAGGTCGGCTGTGTGTAACCCTGTGAGGGAAGGTTTTGTGCCGGGGCCTAATCTGTGTGACCATCTGGTGGTGCCAGGGCGTCACATTGGCGTCCAGTGTGCCCCCTCCCCCGCACCTTCCCCTGTTTGCCTGTTTGATGTATACACTTCTGCAATAAAGCAACGTTGGATCATGTGAGTGCTCCCAGCTCTATTCATTGATGAACTTTTGGATCTTATCCTATGGCAAGAGCACCCTGGATCTTTGCAATCCTCCTAGCGGTCAATCAAATGTGAGTGGGAAGCAGTGGAATACTAGTGATTCCTTTCAAGTAAAGACAGACTTTTCCTCAGTGATAATACATCGGCGGTACACGTGGTAAGCAGTGCCCGGTATTCATCCTTATCTTATTTGCTATAGTACCAGATTAGGTACTCCCTATGTGTAACGCCTGCCTGGTTCCACAGGCTTAGACTGGCTGTAATGGACAGGCTAGAGGAAAGCCGCTCACAAAGCAGGACCCCGAGAATCTGAAACCCTTTAACCCCTATACAGGGATTTGGAATTACACAGGGCCCAGGAGATCACTACCTGTGGTAGCCTGAAGTCCGATGAGAGTAATAACCAGGCAGGGTCAAACCGGGAAATGCAAAACAGGGACAGAATCAGGCAGGCAAGGACGTAATAAGAAAACAAAGCAGAAGTCAAATCTGGATCAGGCAGCGAGGTACAAATACAGCAGGCACGAGAGTAGTCAGAGAGCAGGCCGGGGTCAAAGCAGGAATCAATAATCAGAGTAGGGAGAACTAGAGTCTAGCAAGAATACAATCTACATCTGTAAATGGCCAGCAGACAGAAGGGGGAATTAAAAGGGTGTGGTGTCTTCCCATTGGCTGTAGCTGAATAGTGGCAACCTCAGCTGGAAGACATACGCAACCTACACTCAGCCATTGGTACTGCAGGCGTCAGGAAAACCCAGCCTAGTAGATGAGCAGAGCCTGCGCCCACCATAACCACTGGCACCGACTCCTCCCCCATCACCAGCAGTCCACAGAGGGAATACAGCGGTGCCTGGAGACTGAAGCAGAAGTCGCAGGAGCAGACTCTGGTGAGGACGTGACACTATGGCACTGCGATATCCATCATAGCTGCAGGAAGATAAAACTAAGAGGACATTGAGAAGAAAACAGGTCACCAGATAGGGTGATTATGAATGACAAATGTATAGTCAATTTTCAGTGCTGGGCTGAAGGTCCGCTTAAACATGGGACAGATTGGTCATACAACTGTACTTATATAGTTTTATTTTGTGTTAAGCGAAAATGATAAAAAGTGAATTTCACCGTGATAGCTTCCGTCTTCATGGAGCACTGCACTATATATATCTACATACAGTAGAGTTACTTATCTTTTTATCACATCACTGTCAGGGTGCAACAACATAGAAATCCTCTGCAATTCTCATGAGTCTTTGCATTTATTCTATTTAAAACTGGATTTCAGGTGAGAAGGTTATTGGCACAAGTGATCGTCAGGTTTTACTCTCATAGGCCCCAATTCATCATTGCCTTTGTGCCTGTTTTTTGTCTACTTTTTTGTGTTTTTTTGGGGTTGCACAAAATTCATTATTCTATTTGTGCCTTTTTAAAGTATATTTTATATGTGCTCACCTGTTTATTTTTTGTTGGTTTTTTTTAGTGGAGTTTAGAGAATCTAGATATTTTCACCTGATTCATCTATTGTGATTGTTTAAAAAATATAGCAAAAATTGGGAAAACTCCACTCCAGTTCCCCATGTCTATTTTTGAGTATGTCAGTATTTGGTGCAATTTTTGCACCATTTTGCACATGTACTTTTGGTCCTAACTAGTCACAAAAACAGTTCAAGACAGAAAAAAGGCCAATTTTGTGAAACATGTGCACCATTTTGAAGATTTTGGCACCAAAAGGCAACTAATATACCACAAAAAAAAGGGAAAGGGCATTAAAAAAATGGTAAATGATGAATCAGAGCTATAGTCTAAAACTGTGATCAATCACGTTCTAACCTCAGATACCCACATAGTCAACAGCCATAAAGGCCTACATTGTTGAACTACTTTCCTCCAGGGCAACAAAGTATGTTTGGTACTACAGATCAGACCTATTCACCCAAACTTGCACAATGACTTCTGCGGAGATCAGAGAGCATTCCTACAACATCCTCGTTTAGGAGTCAATAAGTCACTTCCACCGTTCAATGATTCCACTAGTCAATGTGGTTGCTGTAAAGCAAACCTCTGAACAGCTGTTAATAAATCAAAGCAGCAGGTTAGGCAAGATGGCTGCCTCCACAGCAGAGAATTAAAACAAAACATCAAGAAACAAAAGAACACATTAGGACATTTCATTTAAGCGATAAATATGAGATTTTGATATATGTTTCACGGAATGTCCGAGACTGTTCTTACTATGGCTGATCTGATGTTTATGGATATTTATGTCAGCCACCTCAAACATTAAACCAACAATGTGAGTTTGTTTACCCTCTAAAAAACTTTTCTAATCAAAACTCAAAATGCATGAAAATGGCACATATTAGTTTATCAAAAGGACAATAGGACAATGTAGTGCCCAATGTACAGGGGGGACAGGCATAGGTAGAAGAGGCCTAACGGGTTTTAGAACTTAGGTCATTAGCCGTTTGTGCATCAGGGCTCTAAGCGGCCAGATAAAAGTATAGAAAATAGAACGCATTTCTCGCAGAAGTCTTACCTTACGTTACTTTGAACACCCCTTTTTAGTGCACAGTTACAAATATTATTCAAAAATGACATTACTTATCACAGAGCTGAATTCACAATACAGCATCTTTCAGGGTCTCCATTTATTCCTACCTGGTGCAATTACATTTTCTTGCTCTTTGCCGAATTTGGATTACACTATAAAAGTTATACATTTTACAGCAAAAATTTCCCAGGTCATCACTTGTGACATTTTAATGTCACAGAATATGCCAAGTATAAACAGCTTCATGATTAAATATGTACATCAAATTTATAAATAAACTGTGCTTAAATCTGAACATACTCCTAAAAGGGTTAAATAAGTGCAATATTTAGGAAATTAAGGGAGATATAAGGGTACTTTCACACTAGCGTTAATTACCTTCTGGCGCAATCCACCCTTTTGGAAAACAGCGGAATCCGTTAACGGATTCCACTGTTTCCCATAGACTTGTATGGATGACGGATTGTGCCAAAAGTACCTGCATTGCTTCCACTGGCCGACGCTGCGTTGCATCCGCCGGGCGGAAGGAACGCAGCATGTAACGTTTTGCTGAGCAGCGGAATCCTCTATTTTTCACTGCGCATGCTCATTTTTTTTTTTTAATCACAGAAACTTTATTTTGTCTCCCGGTGGCCGAACGTTCAGCTGAGCGCCCGGCAGCCGGCTTTTGAGAGTGCTCAGCTGAGTGCCCGGCAGCCGGCTTTTGAGAGCGCTCAGCTGAGTGCCCAGCAGCCGGCTTTTGAGAGCGCTCAGCTAAGCGCCCGACAGCCGGGTGATCAGCTGATCGTTCACAATAGTCTGCTGCCGATAAAACTGTAAAGAAGAAAAAAAAATAAAGAAAAAAAAGCTTTCCGTTGTTTTGTACGAGCCGTTACATCCGTTGTGCCATTATATGCAACGCATCCGTTGCATCCGTCACACAACGCATTGCAATGGATGCCGTTCAACGCAAGTGTGAAATTAGCCTAAAATAAAGAATAATAATGTTCTAGTTTTCTAAAAACGCCATAGAGACTTTAGTTTTGCCTGAAATAGCCGACAATGGTGAAAGTTGAAGGGGTTATCTCATGAAGGAACCCATAGGATTATGAATAAATGTCTGATGGATGTGTGTCTCAGCTCTGACATCTATCTCTAGAATGGAGAACCTTTTCCCCATTACAGATGATGCCCAACACCAGAGAGTGGGGATGTTGTAGTTAGAGATGAGCAGACCCTTGGAAGTTCGGTTCGCTGGGTTCTGGATCCAGACTTTAGATAAAGTTCAATTCTGGTCCCAGATTTGACTTGAACCCAATTGGAAGTCAATGATTGGGCAGTTTGACTCTGCGGCGCCCACATACAGTCAGCTCTAAACAGATCACTTCTGGGGAAGGGTGGGTTTTTGTTTTGTTTTTTTTGATACACTACATCCGAAAACACTGTTTTTACCTCCTGTGAGAGCCATTCAGAGACTGCAAGCGGATTTAATCTGGCTATGCACCGAGCGTACCAGAGTACCCCTATGCTCGATTGAGTGGTTAGCATACGTACAGTATCCGAACTCCGACGCTGATTTTTTTTTTTTAAAAAGTCCGTGTTCGATACGAATCCCTAACTTTACAGTTCAGTTTGCTTATCCCTAGCTGGAGCTCATTTGTCAACTCTCTCTATTGATTACTATAGGAATTTTGTATACAGCTGAATAGCTAAAGCTGACAAATGAGGTACAACGTCTCCACTCACTGGAGGTCAGATGCTGGCTGGAAATGGGGACCAAGGGACCCCTGTTCTGGAAAAAGGTACAGGGCCCAGGTACCTTCATCTATCCTATCGATATGCGACAAATTGCTTTCATGAGACAACAAATTAATTTGCATTCTTAACCATATTTGCCCACTTTTAGGCAACCTCTATAGTAGTACCTTGTAACTTCTCACCTGGCCTAGAATTGAGAATTGCATTGTGTGTAGTCAGATATGGTATCAATTCTGCTGTGATACAATTGAGAGGATTTGCACCAATGTCAGCTGTAAATGATCAGGACTGTGTTCTGACATACAGTAATAATTGCACATAACTTTATTTAATCCAGAAATCCCCTTTGAAATGATTTAGTACTGAATTTAGTGTAGTCCGATTTTTTAACCACTTGCTCACATACAAAGAAAATGCCCGTCATATGAGGCCGTCAGTGGTGGCACCTTTTCAATAGGAGCTACTCTGCAGTTCACAGCAGCGGTCTCTACACCATGTACAGATCTGTATATTGTACTCCGTGCATTGGTGACATAACACTAGCAACACAGGTGATAACAGCCGTTTGGTAGAGATATATAGTGATGAGCCATCGAAAGGATGCCCTTTAATAAAAAGTAGTGAAAACCTCTTTGAACCCAAAATTGGTTGGCCTTTAAGGGGTTAAACAGGCTTTCAGACCACATGTTTTTATAATTTTTCGAAAGTATGATTTTTTTTTATTAACGTTAGCCTTAAAATTCATCACCCCTCTAACTGCACCTGTCATCCATGTCCACTACTGACTCTTGATGTCATCACTAAGATGGACAGCGATTGGCTGTTCTTGTCACATGACATTAGTTAATCGGCAAATACAACAATAAGGTGGTAGAGAGCTTAGGACAGGCCCAAATTTCAAATGTAATGAAGTCACAAAGTTTTTTTTTTTTAAGATCAAGAACATAGTGTCAGGGGTCAGCAATACAAAGCATGATTTTATGACAAAAATATAAATATGTCTAAGTTTTATTACACTGCAAGAGGCCTAAATAATGTCAAAGAGCAAAACATATGTTCATGTTTTATCAAGCAAGAACGCAAATGTTGCTCTGCATTGATATTGATGTGTACTCGGCCAGTCACAATCAAGGGGGTGATCACTGCAAAGTGTACATACAGTATATGCTGCATAAAATCTGGTAGAGATCCACCTAAATAAGCCGCAAAGGAAACATCGGATAATGGCAACCATATATAGACAATTCTATAGACAGAAAGATCTAAAATGATGAAAGAATGAAACAAGTTAATAGAAATCTCTAGAAGGAGCCAAGAATTTAGGCAACTAGTCGACATCTTGATATTCCTTAAAGGTGTTGTCCGGGAAAGGAACACTGATGACCTATATTCTGGATAGCATAGGTCGTCAATGTCTGATCGGTGAGGGTACGACACCCGGCATCTCTGACGATTAACTGTTCCCAGTGTAGACGGCGGTCATAATTAGTGGCGGAGCTGCACAGCTTCATTAGCGGAATAATGGCCGGAACTGGGTACTGCACATCCATGCCCTATTGATTTGAATAGGGAGCGGAAATCAAGCACCTGGCTATGGCCACTATATAGTTGACGAAGCTGTGCAGCTCTGCAACTGGGTGGTTCTGGCCACCGGGAACAGTTGATTGGCAGGAGTCGCACCCCCACCAGACATTGATGAACTATCCTAAAGATCTTAAAGTTAATGTGCCAGACAACCCCTTTAACTAATGCGCTAACTTCCATTTCACCTTGCAGATACATTGTGGTGTACTCAAGCCTATTATTGTGCATTAAACTTGTGAGCAATCTAGTGGATGTCTATGCCTCGAAGTTACAGGCCTAAAATGTGAGGATGAGATTCTTATGCCAAACTTATCAGTCTGATTTCTGTACTAGAGACCATGTAAGGACCATTTATTGTAGGATTGGGGTTCTTTGGACATTAAATACCCCGTTATTACTAGAATCTGAGTAAATGCAATTTTTAATTGCATCATTAAAGGGAACCTGTCAGGTGCAATATACCCCCGTACCACGAGCAATTCTGGATGCATATTGCTATTCCCTGCCTAACTGTCCCTGTATACACTAGCATAGATAAAGGGATCATTAGAAAAAGTATTTCTAAAGATCTTATATTGTATGCTAATGAGCGCAGCAACTAGTCCCAAGGGCGTTATATTCCCTGACTAGCCGCCCTCTTAGCAGGTGAGCGTACTAACATGCTAACCAATGCAGTGTCATCAGCGGTGCCGCACGTACCTGTGTTCTCTGTGACCGCACTGCTGAATGCCCGGCACTTCCAGTAGACCGCTCTGAAGCCGGGAGGCGTACACTCTGCTTCATACTGCACATGACCAAAAGTGTCCAGCATTCAGAAGCGCGGTCACAGCGAATACAGGTACGCGCTGCACTGCTGGTGACGCTCCATTGAATAGCATGTTAGTACACCCCTGTGGGCGTGCTAACATTCTAAGAGGGCAGACTAATCGGGAGATATAATGCCTTTGGGGACTAATCCCTACGCTCATTAGCATAAGGTAAAAGAACTTTAAAAATACTTTTTCTAAAGATCTCTTTATCTATGTTAAAGTATACAGGACGGTTAGGCAGGGATTAGCAATATGCACCCAGAACTGCTTGTGGTTCTGGGTGCTTATTGCACCTGACAGGTTCCCTTTTAATGCAGACTTACACAAAGTCTCCATGAAAAACTACATCTGGCATGCTCCATCCTTAGTATTGCAGTCTGATATGTGTAACATTTTATGCAGCATATCCTATAGCTTCCCCTATAAACCAGCTGCCAGGTTCCAACCCCAAAAATGCAGTATTCTGTCTGCCAGAGTGTATTCCCACCTTTCTATTACCCATACCAGCAGGCATGCTGCAGCTTTGGTATTACAGTTTACTACTGTATGTGCAGTACAGACTAAAAGTTTGGACACACCTTCTCATTCAAAGAGGTTTTTTTATTTTCATGACTGAAAATTGTAGATTCATATTGAAGGCATCAAAACTATGAATTAACACATGTGTAATTAAATACTTAACAAAAAAGTGTGAAACAACTGAAAATGTGTCTTATATTCTAGGTTCTTCAAAGTAGCCACCTTTTGCTTTGATTACTGCTTTGCACACTCTTGGCATTCTCTTGATGAGCTTTAAGAGGTAGTCACCGGAAATGGTTCTCACTTCACAGGTGTGCCCTGTCAGGTTTAATAAGTGGGATTTCTTGCCTTATAAATGGGGTTGAGACCATCAGTTGTGTTGTGCAGACGTCTGGTGGATACACAGCTGATAGTCCTACTGAATAGACTGTTAGAATTTGTATTATGGCAAGAAAAAAGCATCTAAGTAAAGAAAAATTAGTGGCCATCATTACTTTAAGAAATGAAGGTCAGTCAGTCCGAAAAATTGGGAAAACTTTGAGTGTCCCCAAGTGCAGTGGCAAAAACCATCAAACGCTACAAAGAATCTGGCTCACATGAGGACCACCCCAGGAAAGGAAGACTAAGAGTCACCTCTGCTGCGGAGGATAAGTTTATCCAAGTCACCAGCCTCAGAAATCGCAGGTTAATAGCAGCTCAGATTAGAGAGCAGGTCAATGCCACACAGAGTTCTAGCATCAGACACATCTCTAGAACAACTGTTAAGAGGAGACTTTGTGCAGCAGGCCTTCATGGTAAAATAGCTGCTAGGAAACCACTGCTAAGGACAGGCAACAAGCAGAAGAGACTTGTTTGGGCTAAAGAACACAATTAATGGACATTAGACCAGTGGAAATCTGTGCTTTGGTTTGATGAGTCCAAATTTGAAATCTTTGGATCCAACCACCGTGTCTTTATGCGACGCAGAAAAGGTGAACGGATGGACTCTACATGCCTGGTTCCCACCGTGAAGCATGGAGGAGGAGGTGTGATGGTGTGGGGGTGCTTTGTTGGTGACACTGTTGGGGATTTATTCAAAATTGAAGGCATACTGAATCAGCATGGCTGCCACAGCATCTTGCAGCAGCATGCTGTTCCATCCGGTTTGCATTTAGTTGGACCATCATTTAGTTTTCAACTGGACAATGACCCCAAACACACCTCCAGGCTGTGTAAGGGCTATTTGACTAAGAAGGAGAGTGATGGGTTGCAATGCTAGATGACCTGGTCTCCACAGTCACCAGACCTGAACCCAATCGAGATGGTTTAGGGTGAGCTGGACCGCAGAGTGAAGGCAAAAGGGCCAACAAGTGCTAAGCATCTCTGAGAACTCCTTCAAGACTTTTGGAAGACCATTTCCAGTGACTACCTCTTGAAGCTCATCAACAGAATGCCAAGAGTGTGCAAAGCAGTAATCAAAGCAAAAGGTGGCTACTTTGAAGAACCTAGAATATAAGACATATTTTCAGTTGTTTCACACTTTTTTGTTATTATTTCATTCCACATGTGTTAATTCATAGTTTTGATGCCTTCAATGTGAATCTACAATTTTCAGAGTCATGGAAATAAAGAAAACTCTTTGAATGAGGTGTGTCGAATCTTTTGGTCTGTACGGTATATCCTCCCTGTACTACATACATATAGTAGTACACCTGTAATATGTTTGCTTTATTAGTGCAGTCTCCCATGTTTAACCCCTTCACGACCATGGACGGATCTTTCCGTCATGGATCGTGTCCCGGTAAGCCCCGCCCCCTGCCGCGGGCAGGCGGCGTGGATCGGCACACATAGCCGTTTTCAACAGCTGACATGTGTGCCTACATGTTCCGAGTGGAATCACATTCCACCCGGAACATTAACCCCTTAGATCTCGCTGCCAAAGTCTGGCAGCGAGATCTATATGCGCGCGGCCATCTTTTTTACTTACCGCCGCCCCCTCCGGACGTCACGTGAGTGATCACGTGACGTTCGGTGGTTGCCATCGTAGCACAGGGTCATGTGATGACGCCTGGTGCTACGAAGTTTCACTTTCATTCTTCCTCGGCACGGAGCAGAGGAAGAAAGAAAGTGACTATTTCTGCTGTTTACAGCGGTATAGCTGTGATCAGCAGATAGCGATCAGCAATCGGATTGCTGATCGCTATAGCCCCCTAGGGGGACTAGTAAAATAAAATAAAAAAAGTAAAAAAAAAGTTTTAAAAAATTAAAAAAAAAAACAAAAAACCTAAAAGTTCAAATCACCCCCCTTTCCCCCCATTGAAAATTAAAGGGTTAAAAAATAAATAAATATACACATATTTGGTATCGCCGCGTTCAGAAATGCCCGATCTATCAAAATATAAAATCAATTAATCTGATTGGTAAACGGCGTAGTGGCAAAAAAATTCCAAACGCCAAAATTACGTTTTTTGGTCGCCGCAAGTTTTACGCAAAATGCAATAACAGGCGATCAAAACGTAGCATCTGCGCAAAAATGCTACCATTAGAAACATCAGTTCGAGACGCCAAAAATAAGCCGTCACTGAGCCATAGATCCCAAAAAATAAGAACGCTACGTGTTTCGGAAAATGGCGCAAAACGTGCGCCACTTTTATTGGACAAACTTGTGAATTTTTTTTAACCCCTTAGATACAAGTAAACCTATACATGTTTGGTGTCTACAAACTCGCACCGACCTCAGGCATCATACCCACTCATCAGGTTTACCATATAGTGAACACCGTGAATAAAACATCCCAAAAACTATTGTGCCATCACACTTTTTTGCAATTTTTCCACACTTGGAATTTTTTTGCTGCTTTCCAGTACACCATATGGTAAAACTTATGGTTTCATTTAAAAGTACAACTTGTCCCGCAAAAAACAAGCCCTCATATGGCAAGATTGACGGAAAAATAAAAAAAGTTACGGCTCTCGGAAGAAGGGGAGCAAAAAACAAAAACGCAAAAACGGAAAGTGCCCCGGGGCTGAAGGGGTTAAATATGTGCTGTCTATTTGTATTACATATACCCGTTGCCATACACTAGCACTTGTATTGTAGTCTCCTGCTGTATGTTTTACAGTATATACTTTGCATATCTTCCCCTCTGTATTACATACACTTAACTAGCAATTTCCAGCCTTGGTTTTACAGTTTGCTATGTCTCCCACTCCCTATTACACCTGCTAGTATGATCCAGGCCTGGTATTGCAGATTACCACATCCCATTTTATGTTATATTTCCCCCTCTGTATTACATACACCTGCTGGCACGCTCTGGTATCTCATTATAAATACAGATCACACTTCTCCTATATATTACATACACCCACCGATTGCTCTAGCCCTACTATTGCATTCACATATATGTCTCATTATTTATACAGTTCACATATTGTCCTCTGTATTTCATACACCTGCCCTCATGCTCCAGATTTTCTTTTGCAGTCTCTTGTGTTCATTATAGTGTATGTGGATAATTATATTTATATATATATATATATATATATATATATATATATATATATATATATATATATATATATATTGTATTATATACACACACACACCGTAATATATTATATATATATATATATATATATATATATATATATATATATATATATATATATATATATATATATATATATATATATATATATATATATATACACACACACACATCTGCTGCCATACTCCAGATTCGATTTAGCAGAATTTTTTGTCATATTTAGTGCATGAACGCAGTATATACTGTATATATAGATAGATAGATATGTGCCCATATGTCATATATATATATATATATATATATATATATATATATATATATATATATATATATATATATATATATATATATATATATATATATATATATATATATATATAGACATATGGGCACATATCTATCTATCTATATATACAGTATATACTGCGTTCATGCACTAAATATGACAAAAAATTCTGCTAAATCGAATCTGGAGTATGGCAGCAGATGTGTGTATGTATATATATATATATATATATATATATAAATAAATAAATATATATTATATATAAATATATATATATATATATACACACACACACACACATGACTGTATATGTATATATATATATATATATATATATATATATATATATATATATATATATATATTGATATATATACATTGGTACCTCGTTTTTTGTTAATGTCAGTTATTCGTTGGTTTCGGTTTTCATTGATTTTTTTTCCACTGAAATTTTGCCTTGGTTTTCGTTGGTTGCCTAGGATTTAGTTGTTTTTTTATTAGCATGACCATGTGACTACGCTGCTAATTTTGCGTCAACAAAGGGTGATCCTCACATTCTCCTGCTTCGTGTGGCGTTGTGTATCACACCGCTCGTCAGTTTTAAAATATATGTAACAATAATATGATAAAATGTATTTATTCTTTACATTAGTATTTTATATTAAATTAATATTCCCTTTTATCTTAATTTCTTATTGTTTTTAGTATTACACACTATCTTTATTCCCTATAAAATGTGTTTTTGGTATGTATTATGAACTGTCTAAAACAAATTAATTGGATTTACATTGATTCCTATGGAAATAATTGCCTCAGTTTTCATTGGTTTCGGATTTCACTGATTGTATTCGGACGGAACGAAAACTGAGGTATCACTGTATATATAACTGCTCAGCATTGCATTTGCAACACCAAGAAGGAAAAGTCATAGAATTATGGAAATCATTTTTGATCGATAAGCATGTTAATGATATATGAAAGATGGAAAAATGGACACATCACTTTCAAAACATATTGATTTATGCAATAGTAAGTATAAGCGCTATATGCAGACATTTACACACCTTGGCCAAAACTAGGACAAACCCTTCTCAATCCACATGTTTGCCCCCATTAAAATAAAAAAGCTTAGACTCACCTCTACTGCCGTCATTGTTCCAGCACTTGCTCTCCTGGGGATCACGTGAGGTTGCACCCAATCAGCGCCAGCTTCATTGTCCCAGGCAACAGGAAGTGAGAGCTCCAGTTGGCCTCTCACTTCCTGTTCATTAGTCATTTGTCCAACAGCAGAGGGAGAGAAAAGCCGGTGGTGATAGAACGCGGAGCTCGCATAACGTCATAACCTCACGTGAGCCCCGGGAGAGCGAGTGTCGACGCCGGTGGAATAGTGCCGCCAGTGGAGATGAGTGTGAGTATTTTATTTTAATAGGTGCAAACATGGGAGTGAAAGGAGTTGTCCAAGCAGTGGACAACCCTTTTAACCCTTTAATGACCACAGACAGTAAAGTTACATCCTAGCGGTCATAGTGTTAATCCCCACTGGCTTCTGCAGGCTGCAGGCGGTGATCCGCGCACATGTCAGCTGATTTATACAGCTGATGTGTGCCTGCTAGGCATGAGCGGAATCGCTATCCGCCCATGCCTTTTAACCCCTTAAATGGCGCTGGCAAGATGTGACAGCTCTATATTAACGGTGATAGCAGTAGATCCGGTGATAGCAGTAGATCCGATACCGGAAGTCACGTGACATGATCACGTGGATCCGGTGGTTGTCATGGTAGCACAGGGTCATGTGATGACTCCGGTCCTGTAAGAAACAGCCGAATGCTGCTTGTTACAAGAGATGATCGTTTCTCCCAGTCTGAGTGATGCTCCTCTGATTGGGAGAAAAGAATGAGCAATCAGACTGCTGATCATTATAGTCCCCTAGGGTACCTAGTAAAATAAAAAAAAGTTTAAAATAAAAAAAAAACAAAAAAAACCTAAAAGTTCCAATCACCCCCATTTCGCCCCATTGAAAATTAAAGGGTTAAAAAAAAATATAAAATATAAACACATTTGGTATCATCATGTTCAGAAATGCACAATCTATGAAAGTATAAAATGAATTAATCTGATCTGTAAACGGCGTAGCTGCAAAAACATTCGAAAAGCTAAAATTACGTTTTTTGGTTGCCACAAATTTTGCTCTAAATGCATCAATAGGCGATCAAAACGTAGATCCTTCGCAAAAATGGTACAGTTAAAAACGTCAGCTCGAGATGCAAAAAGTAAGCAGTCACAGATCTATAGATCCCGAAAAATGAGAACGCTAGGGGTCGCGGAAATGGCGCAAAACGTAGGCCACTTTTTTCGGACAAACTTCTGATTTATTTTAACCCCTTAGATAAAAGTAAACTTATACATGTTTGGTGTCTACAAACTCGCACCGACCTCAGGCATCACACTGACACATCAGTTTTACCATATAGTGAGCACAGTGAATAAAATATCCCAAAAACAATAGTGCAATCGCACTTTTTCTGCAATTTTTCCACATTTCGATTTTTTTTGCCGTTTTCCAGTACACTATATGGTAAAACTTATGGTTTCATTTAAAAGTACAGCTCGTTCCGCAAAAAACGAGCCCTCACATGACCATATTGACTGAAAAATAAAAAGTTACTTCTCTCAGAGGAAGAATGGCAAGGAAGAAAACGGAAAGCACAAAATTGGTCGGTCGTGAAGGGGTTAATGGTTATCTGAGGATTGTTCTCTGCTACATTGAATGCACTTGGGCACACAGCTGCTTTTGCAATTGACGACCAATGATGTCCCAGATGTCCTCAATGGGAGACAAATCTGGAAAAGCTGCAGGCCACGGTAGCATGTTTATGCTATGCAAGCTGCTGACAATAACACAAAAAGTGTCGTCTGGAGTTGTGTTGAAAAAATGTGGAAATGGCTGTACCACTGGTTCCGCCACCAAATCATTGTAGGACAGCAAAGTGGGTCAGTGGTTAGCACTGCAATCTTGCAGCGCTTGCATCCTAGGTATAAATCTTACCAAGGGCAACATCTACATGGAGTATGTACAGCTCTGGCAAACATTTAAGAGACCACTGGAAAATTGACAGTTTTCCACCGATCCTCCACCAAATTTCACAGTGGGCTCAAGACACTGTGGCTTGTATGCCTCTCCAGGTCTCCGTCTACCATTAGACGACCGGTGTTGGGAAAAGCTGAAAAATAGACTCATCAGAGAAGATTACCTTACTCCAGTCCTCTATGGTCCAATCCTTATGGTCTTTGGCAAACTTCAGCCTGGCTCTCCTTTGCTTCTCATTAATGAAAGGCTTTTTCTAGCTTTACATGACTTGAGCCCTGCCTCTAGGAGCCTGTTACGAACTGTTCTTGCAGTGCACTTCACCCCAGCTGCCATTTGCTATTCCTTTTGTAGGTCACTTGATGTCATCCTGCGGTTGCTGAGTGACATTTGAATAAGATGACTATCATCCCGGTCAGTGAAGAGTCGCTTTCACCCTCTGCCGGTCTGTAGCTTTGTTGTCCCCAATGTCTGCTCCTTGACCTTGTTGTAATTGACTGCTTAGAAATTTTAAGGATGGAGGCAACATGATGCTCTCTGTATCCATCTGCTAGTAAAGCCAAAATTGAGCCCTTCTTTTCCTCACTCAAGACTTTTCAACGCCTTTGGCATGGTTAAAAGTTATATTCTCATTCTTATCACTTTTGGGATATAACTAGCACTTGTTTTGCCATCCAGCTTGTCCTATTGCAAGAGGATTGTGAAGACCACAGCAGTGGTTTTTTTTATACTTTCCCTCGTTAAATAAGATTTGGTTCAGGTGATCACCTAATAAGAAGCACATTCAGTAGAATGAGGTGGACTCTGGAATTTAACCGACACTGGAATGGAATGGCTGTCAGACATGTAGAGAAGCTGATTTTTAGAACACTGTGCAGTGGCCTCTTAATTTTTCCCAGAGCTGTATGTTCTCTTTGTTTGCGTGGGTTTCCTCCAACATTCCAAAGATATGATAGGGACTTTAGCTTGTGAGTGCCAATGGGGACAGTGATGATGTCTGTAGAGCGCTATGGAATTAATGGGGCTATATAAATGAATAAAATAAGTGCTGAGGTATTTGTGTACCTGGAATGAAAACTTGAGAGACTAAGTACATTATGCCAAACCATACGATAATTCCAGGGGTAGGACCTCACGCTACGCTCCAAAAGGGTATTATGGTGCAAAACATGACAGGAATAGAGATCTATCATCTATGATGAGTGTCATTTTTGTCTTGGATGCAATGATAGCCAGAGATTGGTCATGAGACCATGTGGGCCACACCATGGACAGGCCTTCAGGAGTTAACATCACAGCGGTCCTAGTCTTGAGACTCTTTTGTAGACCATACTTGATACTGAATAAATTGTGATGTTTTAGGCTGCGTGCCCACGATCAGGGTTCACGGCGTTTTGGATGCGTTTTCGCTGCATTTAAAACGCTGTGTTGTACAGTACAAACAGTTTCTAGAAATCCCATCCACTGTGCTTTTTGTTCTCGTAGCGAAAATTGACCTGCGGTGCGGCTTCCCGAGCCACAGCATGTAAATTCTTTTGCAGGCTCCTGCGGACGAAACTTGTGGCCCCGCAGGTCAGGACCTGCCACATCCAGGATGCACCAGGTCCTGATCGTGGGCATATACCCTTAGTTTTCATTTTTTCATCATTTGCATATCAGTGCCATATCTACCCTGTGATCTCCAGCACTCCACCACTTTTCCTTCTTGGTGTTGCAATTTCAATGTTGAGGAGATTATATCCACCTCTGTCCTATATACACCTGCTGGCACGCTTCAGCCCAAGTATCACTGTGTGCCATAGCTGTCACTACAGTCTCCTATATCTCCCCCTCTGTATCACACACCCGCTGCCATGCTCAGCCCTGGCATTGCCCTCTCCTAGTGTGTGTATATACTGTATCTACCTGCAAAACAGGGGAGAAGTCTGCACCTCATGGAGACCAGTGTGACTGGCATCATACACTGCAATGCCCAGGTTGGAGCATGGCAGCAGATATGTGACCTGTGTGTATATATATCACACACTGCAGGTAATTATGTATATATATATATATATATATATATATATATATATATTTTATACATACATACTATATATACAGGTCACATAGCCTCCTCAGTATCACACACCCCCGCTGCCAATGCTCCAGCCCTGGTTGCGCTCTCCTAGTGTGTGTATATATCTATGGAGAGGGTGATATATATGCATGTAATATATATTTATACACACACACACACACACATATATCTGCTGCCATACTCCAGGCTTGGCATTGCAGTGTATGATGCCAGTCACTGGTCTCCTCCATGAGGTGCAGACTTCTCCCTCCCGCCCTTTCTGACTGGCCATGGTCCTGTGGCTGGTGTCGGCGCTGTGCCCGGGTGCCGTGTGCTCGGTGGCTGAGTGCCCGGGTGCCGTGTGCTCGGTGGCTGAGTGCCCGGGTGCCGTGTGCTCGGTGGCTGAGTGCCCGGGTGCCGTGTGCTCGGTGGCTGAGTGCCCGGGTGCCGTGTGCTCGGTGGCTGAGTGCTCGGTGCCCGTGTGCCGTTGTGATTAGCCGCTGCAGTGTCCCCATGATATCACAGTAGGGCTGCTATGCCGCCTCCATGCTCTCCCTCAGGCATGGCGCCCCTGCTTCCTGCAGCTCTCCCCTGTATTACATGCAGTGTGTGCTGTCTCTCACCCCCTCTCTCCCCCTCTCTCTATTAGATGCAGTCTCTCCGCTCCTCCCCCTCTCCTGCTCATGTTGTGTCTCCGGTTCCTGAGCTCCCGGAGCGGACCGGACCCCCCTCACCCAGCCCCCCCAAGGGGCCCCCGAGGGATCTCGGGGCTCCCCGCACTCTCCGCTCCTCTCCCGGGGGAGACCCAAAGACCCCGGAGCCAGTGGGACAGTCCCCCCAGAGAGGGAGAAGCCCCATCACCAGGGACCGACACCCCGACATCATCAGAGACTCCCCAGACTCAGACAGCGGAGAGGAGCCCGGCATCGGGGACACCGAGAACGGAGAGCACGGAGCCGCCGGCACGCACAAATTCCGCTCCTCCATTGACATTGACCCCCCAAGTGGCGGCAGAGGCACCCCGAATCCAGACACCACCGGAGACAGCCCGGCCAGCAACTCCCCTCCAAGTGACAGAGATCCCAGCACAGACTCGGCACAGCACGCTGCCCGAGACCCCCCGGGGAGAGACAGAGGCAGAGACCCCCCTGGCTCAGACAGAGACCCACCCGGCCGGCGGATGGAAGAGACATCGGGGAACGCGGTGATCATCAGGATCGGCATCCCGGACCTGCAGCAAACGGTGAGCCCGGCATGCCGGCCATCTGCATGTATGTGTGCAGGAGTGTGTATATATATATACATGTGTGTGTGTGAATCTGCATGTATGTGTGCAGGAGTGTGTATATATATATATATACGTGTGTGTGTGTGTGTGTGTGAATCTGCATGTATGTGTGCAGGAGTGTGTATATATATATATATATATATATATATATATATATATACATGTGTGTGTGTGTGTGTGTGTGAATCTGCATGTATGTGTGCAGTAGTGTATATATGTGTTTGCATCTGTGTGTGCATCTGTGTGTACGTGTGTGTGTGTGTGTGTGTGCATGTATGTGTGTGAGTGTACATTTATGCGTGTGTGTATATATATATATATATATATCTGTGTGTATCTGCATGTATGTGTGTATGTCTATGTGTGTGTATCTTGCTGTGTGTGTAGGAGTGTGTGTGTGTAGCTGCATGTATGTGTGTCTATATGTGGGTGAGTGTGCTCTATATACATTTCTGTGAATACTCTACATGTTTGTGTATGTATACTCTCTATATGTGTGTGTATATGTGTGTGCTGCACCTAATCTGGGGTTGTCTGTACATCTGTGCACCCTGGGCGACTGCATCTGTGCTGGATCTGTACTGTGTGCCATATACTGTACATACACCTGTGATCTGGGGTCTGTCAGCGGATCCATCCATCCATCCATCCATCCATCCATGGATTGTGTATTAGCCTCAGTATACTGTCTAATAATTTTTATGAATATTTATAGGTGTACATGGATACATTATATATAGATACAGTGGGTGATGAATGCTTACACTTGGTGATGGAGGACAGTGGGTGATGGGTGCTGAGTACAGTGGGTGTGGGTGATGGAGTACAGTGGATGGTGGGTGCTGAGTACAGTGGATGGTGGGTGCTGAGTACAGTGGATGGTGGGTGCTGAGTACAGTGGATGGTGGGTGCTGAGTACAGTGGATGGTGGGTTCTCAGTACAGTGGGTGTTGGGTGCTCAGTACGGTGGGTGCTGGGTGCTCAGTACGGTGGGTGCTGGGTGCTCAGTACGGTGGGTGCTGGGTGCTCAGTACGGTGGGTGCTGGGTGCTCAGTACGGTGGGTGCTGGGTGCTCAGTACGGTGGGTGCTGGGTGCTCAGTACGGTGGGTGCTGGGTGCTCAGTACGGTGGGTGTTGGGTGCTCAGTACGGTGGGTGGTGGGTGCTCAGTACGGTGGGTGGTGGGTGCTCAGTACGTTGGGTGCTGGGTGCTCAGTACGGTGGGTGCTGGGTGTTCAGTACGGTGGGTGCTGGGTGTTCAGTACGGTGGGTGCTGGGTGCTCAGTACGGTGGGTGTTGGGTGCTCAGTACGGTGGGTGTTGGGTGCTCAGTACGGTGGGTGCTGGGTGCTCAGTACGGTGGGTGTTGGGTGCTCAGTACGGTGGGTGTTGGGTGCTCAGTACGGTGGGTGCTGGGTGCTCAGTACGGTGGGTGCTGGGTGCTCAGTACGGTGGGTGCTGGGTGCTCAGTACGGTGGGTGCTGGGTGCTCAGTACGGTGGGTGCTGGGTGCTCAGTACGGTGGGTGGTGGGTGCTCAGTACGGTGGGTGGTGGGTGCTCAGTACGGTGGGTGCTGGGTGCTCAGTACGGTGGGTGCTGGGTGCTCAGTACGGTGGGTGCTGGGAGTTTGCAGTGCCTGTCCTCAGGGAATGACAAGTGCAGAGTTGGCAGCAGCTGGTGAAGTTCAATAGTGGATTGGAGAGCTGTGCCAACATAGTGCAGTAGATGTGTGTGCCAGGCCAATACCCATACATTCACTTTATAGTCATAATCACTATCAGGTGGCACCCCCACATGGCACACACACACCATGGCGTGTGATGGAGTAGTAAAGGCTGTAACCCGCTAGCAGTGTGGACATTGTGCCATCCATTGTGATAGAGGCAGTGCTCAGCCTTGGCTCTTGCAGTAAATTGCTGCATCGCTTTGCTGGAGAGGGCGACAGTATTCTGCTGTAGATCTGGCTGATTTACTGTAATGCTTGCAGCTGACTACTAATATCAGGATGGCATGAACTAGACGCCGCTGTGATTTGCAGTGGTGCTATAGACATGCAGGTGCTAGTGAGGGCTTTGGCCTGGCACTGCAGGTACATTGCTATGATTGCTGTGGATGGCAGAACGTACAGTGTAAGGTGGAAAAGCTTCACAGTGATGTGTGTGTAGATGGCAGTGCATGGCAGGACAGCGTTGTACCATACCATCACCGACTGCTCTAATGTGATACTGTAGATGGCAGTGCTACACTATAGTACCATGGACAGCAGTGGCAGCAGCAGTACAACACTGTAGGCGGCAGTGTTTCTATGTGAGGATACTATAGGTAGCCAGTCTGTCTAAAATTGAAATTTCTACTGCATGATCCACAATATGAGATGTGAATGTTACTCAGTGGGACCGTCCATCCCATGTAAGGCTCTGGTCACTGCTCCCAGAAGGTCTGATTTTCCAAGATCCTTGACTGAGATGCTGAGATGTATCCCTTTTGCAGCATATCCTAATGGATCTCATTGACTCATGATTAGAGTTGAGCGGATCGGCCATAATCCGGCTCCAGTGGATCTGGATCGGGTCGCCGCTGAAGTCTGGATCCGATCCAGAACCCGCGGCCATGTAAATCAATGGGGAGCCGGATCCGGGACGAGAGAGAGAGAGAAGAGAGAGAGGAAAAAAAAAAAGAAAAATCCGGATCGTGCACCCCAAATCCCGGGTACTGGTCGGACTCGGACCGGGCACTCAAGCAGTGCGGATCCGGATTTTGCGGATCCGGGTCCGCTCAACCCTACTCATGATGGGTCTGTCAGGCTTCCATTAATTCACTGGGCAGAACAGCACAGCTGACCCACTATTCTGACCACTAGGGTCAATCAATGGGAACCTATCAGCTTGCTTTTACTTATAGACCTAGTGGTATGGCTGTATTCTCCGCCTATCAAAAATGAGATCCAATGTGTGATGAGAAATGCACAAGTACAGTGGCGCCCCAGCGCACTTCCAGCCTGGTTTGCACATGGCAGGTACACTGGATTCCTCATGACTCTCGCATCAGATCTACAGAAATAAGAGCATTGTTACTGGAGGACGAGGCCGTCATACCTCTACTTCCAAATGTAAAAATGTGCTGACATTTTCCCTTTATGGACTTGGCCACTACTTTTTTTTGATGGCCTATCCTTAGAATAGGCCATTAACACTGTATATGATCAGTGGGGGTGCGACACCCGGCACCCCCGGCAATCATACTGTATATCACCAGTGCCAGCTGGAAGTTCTCGGATACTGCCAGAATTCAGGAGCTCTGTAATCTCTATAGTAGCTGCCGCAGGGAGCTGCCGCAGGGTGCTGCTGCTGGGTGCTGTAGAACCACCCCCTATTCACATGAATAAGATAGGCCATCAATAAAAAGTGTTGGCCAACCTCTAAATCGGACAGAATGGAGCCATGACAGTAGTGGGAATAGAGTGGTGGATCATGGGGGCTAAGCTGCTTTTGTGTGTACAGTAGTAGTTGTTACAGTGGTTCTGGAAGACCTGATCTCCCCGATTTGTGCTCCCGGTGGAGAACGGATGTGTAATATGGCCCATTTCCTATGGGATAGCACGCCGTGGGTGCCTTCCTATGCGTAGCCTCTTTGTGTATTGTATAGCCTCATATACTGGGCTTCACGGTATTCTGTCATTTTGTAGACGGTTTCTTTCTATGTAGTGTTTTATAACTTATCCCGTTACCTGTGGTCGTCAGGCCTGCTCTGTTCACATCTACATTGTGGCTTCTGTCTTTGATGAAGATTCAATATTTTTTTTTCCTAAACCCCCTTAATAATGAGTATGATATAGTGGAAATGTATTAAAATGTTCACTGACTGTCGTCTTCCCCGGTTTCTAGCATTGCTCTGGTCTTTTTCTGGGTCACGTGACCTGAAAACAGTCTAATAGGCTAACACTGGGGTTTGTGGAGAAGTCGCTCTCTCAGTGTAAGCCTGTAGGGCCTTATGTCGGTTCTCCACATACACTTACATGGAAAAGAAGCAGCGCCAGACATTGTGACCGCACCGCTGAGGAGCGGTCACGTGGGTCAGAAGAGAATGGGGAAGACCGTGATTGGTAAGTAGTTTAATACACTTTCCCTATATCGCATACATAATAATAACTTAGGCCACAATCCGGTTCTGAAAGACCCTGTTGACTTCACTTGGGGCTTCCATAACCAAAATTCATGTCAAGGAAGAGCCGCCAATAAACACAGGGCGAACACACAAGCGTCCTTCTGAGGGGGCCAAAATCACCATTCCTTCTATGATGCAAAACCTCCATCTATGTTGCATGGATCCCACCAATTTTTGTGGGGTGTAATAAATCTATGGTCCTAAATTTTAACATAGGGCTTACAATACTCTGGTTGGGCAATGGTCTAAACATCCTTTTGAGGTCACCTAGCTTACCAGTTTCTCCTGTGCGACGTTACCGCACTACCCCCTAGGTTAGTATATAAAAGTGTTTGTTATGTTCTACACAGCAGCCTTGTCTCATATATACAGCATTCTGGAATGCTGTATATAAGAGCTTAGTGGCGGTGGCCGCAGCTTATAGTCGCCAAATCTGGTGAGAGGTTCCCTTTAAACTATGACAGGGAGCTCAAATCACCCACATAGGGCGCGCTGACAAATCATCCTTCTGAAGATGTTAGCGTCAATTCTCTTCTTTTGAGGCCCTCTAATGCCCCATGTATGCCAATGATTGGTGTGGTATTGCATATACCCCTGTGTATACTTGGTATCAGTACTGCTGCTCCATTAAAACTAGTGCCCTAATACTTTCAATCTAAAATAAAAAAGTGTATTGCTCCTAGCCCTCAGCTGGTACATACCTTACCCCTTAGGTTTTGTATTATTTGACATTGTTTGGTGCACTATATTGCACTTTGGGTTTTGATGGTGTAATAAGTATTCAATTCTCTCCCCTCAGCGATCTGACAGATGTGAGCACAGCCTTCCATGTGTGATCACTTTCTATGGAACTGAATGGCATCTACAGACTCTGCATTCTTTCCATAATGCTCATCAATTTCACTTGTAGCTTTCCATAACCCATTCATTTCAATGGAGAGCAGCCGTGTGATGTAGAGCCTGCTACTCCTCCATAACATGTCATGAAATGATAGTTAGATTACGCTCTCAATCTCTATTGAATTCTATCATTACAATAAAGAGGGAAATACAATGAACATAACTTGTAAATCTGATATTGCCTGAGGTTTTGTTAAAGAAGCACTCCGGT
The DNA here is from genome assembly GCF_048569485.1 of Anomaloglossus baeobatrachus. Classification (NCBI taxonomy): domain Eukaryota; kingdom Metazoa; phylum Chordata; class Amphibia; order Anura; family Aromobatidae; genus Anomaloglossus; species Anomaloglossus baeobatrachus. The sequence goes on from NC_134356.1 coordinate 429,537,110, forward strand.
GTTTTTTATATTTCCTCTGTTAGCAAATAGTAATGCGTGCTCAGAGAGTGTATTGCAATACTCACCGGATTTGTGACCTGTCAAATCACCCAGTGTCATAGGTGTAAGTCTATGAGAGTATCTAGCATGGTTCTCTGTGTCATAGACGTAGAGACTATTGTATAAATTGGTCAGAAGTCAGACCGCAATGCTCCAAGTGGTCATGGCTCTCCCGACCTGAGCGTGACAGCTTTATATATTTCTATGCAGCTGTCACTCTTGGGTTGGGAGATATGCTGCTAGTCCAAGCATTACGGTCCGATTTCTGACTAATTTATTTGGGTTTCTGATTGCATCCTTACATTGAGCAAGTGACCTCTGCTCCACCCAGACACTGTGGCCTGATTCATCAAGACCGGCGTTTTGCACCCAGTCTTGATGAGTTGGGCAAGGTGGTGTACACACTTTTTAATTAACCAGGCAAGACATGAAGTGGTGTGCACCTCCGAGTGCGCCTCACCACAAATATTACTTCATTCAGGAACTAGAGTAAGATTTGTAGTGTAAGGAACGCCACCACTCATCATTTATTTGATGAGAGGGGGTTGCCATGCCCCCGTCTGAACTCTGCTCTGCCCACCTTGGTGGAGCTTGGCAAGAATAGTGTGAAAATACTGAAAGTTGCAAAATTCACAGCCTTTTTTAAGAATCTTGCGTATTTTTCAAAGCTTTTTATGACATCATTCTGGTGTAAAAACTTTGATGAAAGAGAGCATGTGTGTTTCATCAGATCACAAAGCGGTCATATGATGTCAGAGAAGGAGTGGAAACAGCAGAAGACGGCGACTGGGGAGTATTACAATATACTCTCTGCTACTAGAGGGGGATATAAACAAGAAAAAAATCACAGGAGTGTTCCTTTAATTAGGAGCTAAATACTGCTGTACTCTGTGCTTATAGTCACATCCCCAACTGCTCCATAATGTTTCCTTGACCTCACTTCACCGTGTACTCAGCCCAGAGCAAGTTTACATTTACCACACTCTTCATTCCTGTCCCCACATTTTATTATCTATCCTTTGTCGACACAGCTGCCTTGTCACTCCCTACTTCAGCACACACTCTGGTCACTTCCTTCCTGCTGTCTTTCCTGTCCTTTTCTCCCTGCTGTCTTTCCTGTCCTTTTCTCCCTGCTATCTTTCCTGTCTTTTCTCTCTGCAGTCTTTCCTGTCCTTTTCTTCCTGTTGTCTTTCCTGTCCTTTTCTCCCTGTTGTCTTTCCTGTCTTTTCTCTCTGCAGTCTTTCCTGTCCTTTTCTTCCTGTTGTCTTTCCTGTCCTTTTCTCCCTGCTGTCTTTCCTGTCCTTTTCTCCCTGCTGTCTTTCCTGTCCTTTTCTCCCTGCTGTCTTTCCTGCCCTTTTCTCCCTGCTATCTTTCCTGTCTTTTCTCTCTGCAGTCTTTCCTGTCCTTTTCTCCCTGTTGTCTTTCCTATCCTTTTCTCCCTGCTGTCTTTCCTGTCTTTTCTCTCTGCAGTGTTTCCTGTCCTTTTCTTCCTGTTGTCTTTCCTGTCCTTTTCTCCCTGCTGTCTTTCCTGTCCTTTTCTTCCTGCTGTCTTTCCTGTCCTTTTCTCCCTGCTGTCTTTCCTGTCCTTTTCTCCCTGCAGTCTTTCCTGTCCTTTTCTCCCTGCTATCTTTCCTGTAATGTTTTCCCCTGCTATCTTTCCTGTCCTTTTCTCCCTACTATCTTTCATGTCCTTTTCTCCCTGCTGTCTTTCCTGTCCTTTTCTCCCTGCTATCTTTTCTGTTCCTTTCTCCCTGCTGTCTTTCCTGTCCTTTTCTCCCTATCTTTCCTGTCCCTTTCTCCCTGCTGTCTTTCCTGTCTTTTTCTCCCTGCTCTCTTTCCTCTCCCTTTCTCCCTGCTGTCTTCCTGTCCTTTTCTACCTGTTGTTTTTCCTGTCCCTTTCTTCTTACTTTCTTTCCTGTCCTTTTCTCCCTGCTGTCTTTCCTGTCCTTTTCTTCCTACTGTCTTTCCTGTCCTTTTCTTCCTGCTGTCTTTCCTCTCCTTTTCTCCCTGCTTTATTTCCTCTCCTTTTCTCCCTCCTATCTTTCTTGTCCTTTTCTCCCTGCTGTCTTCCTGTCCTTTTCTCCCTGCTGTCTTTCCTGTCCTTTTCTTCCTACTGTCTTTCATGTCCTTTTCTCCCTGCTGTCTTTCCTGTCCTTTTCTTTCTACTGTCTTTCATGTCCTTTTCTCCCTGCTGTCTTTCCTGTCCTTTTCTTTCTACTGTCTTTCCTGTCCTTTTCTCCCTGCTGTCTTTCCTGTCCTTTTCTTTCTACTGTCTTTCATGTCCTTTTCTCTCTGCAGTCTTTCTTTCATACAGACTTTTTGTCCCTTCGTTCTTCTCCCTGTATCTTGTAAACTCTTGCCACTCCAGTCTCCTCTCTCACTTCCTTCCTCTGCACATCTCCACCTACATCCAGAGCCTCCAGTGACTTTCTTCTTCACCAGACTCCCTGTCACTTTCTTCATCCATGCAGTTTACTTGTCAACTTCCTCCTTAGCTTCTCGTCACTTCTTTCCTCCCATAGCTTCCTGCACCTTTCCTTTCATTTGCAGACTCCCTGACTCTTCATTTCTACACACACTCTCTTTGTTGGCTTCTGCATCCTCCCTATCTTTACTTCCTAAATATACCTTGCTTGTCAGCTATTTTTTCCAGACTTCATGTTACTTCCTTTGTCCATTCCTCCTATTTTTACTTCTTTCTCCAAAATTTCCCGTCAGTTCCTTCCTTGTCAGTCTCTACTGTAACCTTTATCAGTCTCCACTGTCATTTCATTCCTCTGCAGTCTTTTCTGTTACTCACTTCTTAAACAGTACCTACTGTCACTTCTTTCCTCCATAAACTGCTTGGTCACTTCTTTCCTCTGCAACCAAAGAAAAAAGCGATCAAACATCCAATGCATTTAAAATATAAATTTATTAGTGCAAGTGTATGACATAGGAATAGGCACATAAAGAGGGCATACAATGGTGGTGTCAATCCATCATAATAGTACTAATGGTGCTAATGACACTGCTGGTGGCAGGGAGTGCCTGGAGAACACAGCAAAAATGGCAATGACCACAATATTAATTCCCCCAATGGGGTATAACTCACATGTCCATGTTGATGGGCTCAACAGAGACACCCCACCAACCAGCGGCAACCAGGTCTATTTACCTATCACATGTATATACATAACCCACCATGGACATGGTATTGCACTCACCAGAGCCCCCCACCCGACGGACGTCAGTTTCGGCGGATGCCTGCGTCACCACCCCTGACGCAGGCATCCGCCGAAACTGACGTCCGTCGGGTGGGGGGCTCTGGTGAGTGCAATACCATGTCCATGGTGGGTTATGTATATACATGTGATAGGTAAATAGACCTGGTTGCCGCTGGTTGGTGGGGTGTCTCTGTTGAGCCCATCAACATGGACATGTGAGTTATACCCCATTGGGGGAATTAATATTGTGGTCATTGCCATTTTTGCTGTGTTCTCCAGGCACTCCCTGCCACCAGCAGTGTCATTAGCACCATTAGTACTATTATGATGGATTGACACCACCATTGTATGCCCTCTTTATGTGCCTATTCCTATGTCATACACTTGCACTAATAAATTTATATTTTAAATGCATTGGATGTTTGATCGCTTTTTTCTTTGGTTGCTGTTGCTTGTCATGCGATTTATCCAAGGTCCTTATATGCGCAAGGCACCATCTATACAATTTATATTGAATGGAAATTGGTAATAATTATGATGGTGGTGTTTATGTCAAAAAGCTTATTTATTACTTCTTTCCTCTGTAGACACCTCAATCCCTTCGTTCCTTTCTAGTCTCCTTTGTCAATTCTTCCCTACAAAGTATACTCTGTCACTGTCTTCCTTGGCAGCCTCCTCTATTACTTCTTTTCTTCACAGTCTCCTCTGTCACTACCTTCTGGCATAATATACTCTGTTTCTTCCCTTTTCCATGGTTTTCTCTGTCACATTCTCCACAGTATCTTCTGTCACTTCTTTCCTCCGCAGACTCCTCGGTCTCTTCCTCAACAATCTTCTCTGTCACTTCCTTCCTTTGCAGTCTCCGTCTCCTCTGTTAATTTTCTCTAACACAGTTTTCTCTGTCACTTCCTTCATCCACAATTTCCTCTGTCACTTACTTCCTACATAGACTCTTCTGTCACTTGCTTTGTCCAGTATCCTCGGTCACTCCTTTTCTCCAGTATTTTTTGCCACTTCCTACCACCGTAGATTCCTCTTTCACCTTCTTCCTCCACAGTCACCTTTGTCACTTCCTTCTTCTGCAGTTCCCTCTGTCTTTCTTCCTTTGCAGTCTCCTCTGTAACTTCCTTCCTCAGCAGTATCCTTTCTTACTTCCTTCCTCAGCAGTCTCCTCTGTAACTTCCTTCCTCAGCAGTCTCCTCTGTCTTTCTTCCTTTGCAGTCTCCTCTGTCGCTTCCTTCCTCAGCAGTGTCCTCTGTTACGTCCTTCCTTTGCAGTCTCTTTAGTTAATTACTTTCTCTGCAGCCTTCTCTGTCATTTTTTTTTCCACATTCTCCTCTGCCACTTCCTTCTTCTGCAGTCTCCTATATCTCTTTTACCCCTGCAGTCTCCTCTGTCACTTTCTTCTTCTGCAGTCTCCTATATCTCTTTTACCCCTGCAGTCTCCTCTGTCACTTCCTTCTTCTGCAGTCTCCTATATCTTTTACCCCTGCAGTCTCCTCTGTCACTTCCTTTCCCCACAGACTCCTCTGTCACTTCCTTCCCAGAGACTCCTCTGTCACTTCCTTTCCCCACAGACTCCTCTGTCACTTCCTTTCCCCACAGACTTCTCTGTCACTTCCTTTCCCCACAGACTCCTCTGTCACTTCCTTCCCACAGACTCCTCTGTCACTTCCTTTCCCCACAGACTCCTCTGTCACTTCCTTTCCCCACAGACTTCTCTGTCACTTCCTTTCCCCACAGACTTCTCTGTCACTTCATTTCCCCACAGACTTAGTATCATAGTATCATAGTTTTTTAAGGTTGAAGGGAGACTCTAAGTCCATCTAGTTCAACCCGTAGCCGAACATGTTGATCCAGAGGAAGGCAAAAAAACCCCAATGTGGCAAACAAGTTCCAATGGGGAAAAAATGTCCTTCCTGACTCCACATCCGGCAATCAGACTAGTTCCCTGGATCAATACCCTGTCATAAAATCTAATATACATAACTGGTAATATTAAATTTTTCAAGAAAGGCGTCTAGGCTCTGCTTAAATGTTAGTAGGGAATCACTCATTACAACATCATGCGGCAGAGAGTTCCATAGTCTCACTGCTCGTACAGTAAAGAATCCTCGTCTGTGATTATGATTAAACCTTTTTTCCTCAAGACGTAGCGGATGCCCCCGTGTTCCAGTCGCAAGCCTAGGTGTAAAGAGATCTTTGGAAAGGTCTCTGTACTGTCCCCTCATATATTTATACATTGTGATTAGATCCCCACTAAGCCTTCGTTTTTCCAAACTAAATAACCCCAAGTTTAATAACCTGTCTTGGTATTGCAGCCCACCCATTCCTCTAATAATCTTGGTGGCTCTTCTCTGCACCCTCTCCAGTTCAGCTATGTCCTTCTTATATATCGGTGACCAGAATTGTACACAGTATTCTACGTGCGGTCGCACTAGTGACTTGTACAGAGGTAGAACTATATTTTTTTCATGAACACTTATACCTCTTTTAATACATCCCATTATTTTATTAGCCCTGGCAGCAGTTGCCTGACACTGTCCACTAAAGTGAAGTTTACCATCCACCCATACACCCAAGCCTTTTTCTGTGCCTGTTTTACCCAGTGTTCTACAATTAAGTACATAATCATAAATGTTATTTCCTCTACCCAAGTGCATGACCTTACATTTATCTACATTAAACTTCAATTGCCACTTCTCAGCCCAATCCTCCAATTTACATAAATCTCCCTGTAATAGAAAATTATCCTCCTCTGTATTGATTACCCTGCAGAGTTTAGTATCATCTGCAAATATTGAAATTCTACTCCGCATGCCCCCAACAAGGTAATTTATAAATATGTTGAAAAGAAGCGGGCCCAATACTGACCCCTGTGGTACCCCACTATGAACTGAGACCCAGTCCGAGTACGTACCATTAATAACCACCCTTTGTTTCCTATCACTGAGCCAGTTTTTAACCCAGTTACACATATTTTCCCCTATCCCCATTATTCTCATTTTATGTACCAACCTTTTGTGTGGCACCATATCAAAAGCTTTTGAAAAGTCCATATACACAACATCCACTGCATTTCCCTGGTCCAGGCTTGAACTTACCTCTTCATAGAAGCTGATCAAATTAGTTTGACAGGATCGATCCCTCATAAACCCATGTTGATACTCTGTCATAAGGTTATTTTTCTTGAGATACTCCAGTATAGCATCTCTCAAGAAACCCTCAAGGATTTTACCAACCGTAGAGGTTAAACTTACCGGCCTATAATTTCCCGGCTCAGTTTTTGTCCCCTTTTTGAATATTGGCACCACATTTGCTATGCGCCAGTCCTGCGGTACCGACCCTGTTATTAAGGAATCTGAGAAGATTAAAAATAATGGTCTATCTATCACAGAACTCAATTCCTGTAGTACTCTGGGGTGTATGCCATCCGGGCCCGGAGATTTGTCAACCTTAGTGATTTCGAGGCGGCGGCGTACTTCCTGCTGGGTTAAGCAGGTAATATTCAAGGGTGAATTTATGGTATCACTGGTCATGTCATCTGCCATGGCATTTTCTTGTATAAAAACCGTAGAAAAAAAGTCATTCAGCAGGTTGGCTTTACCCTCATCCCCTTCCACCATTTCACCAAGACTATTTTTAAGGGGGCCAACACTATCGCTTTTCAGTTTTTTACTGTTTATGTAGTTAAAGAATATTTTAGGATTATTTTTACTTTCTCTCGCAATGAGTCCCTCTGTCTCAAACTTAGCTAACTTAATTTGCTTTTTACATATTTTATTTAATTTTCTATAATTATATAATGCCTCATCACTACCTACCCTCTTTAATTCTTTTAAGGCTTTCTGTTTTTCTTTTATTGCTTCCCTTACAGCTCTATTTAGCCATAGGGGTTTCCTCCTATTTCTAGCATGTTTGTTCCCATAGGGTATATTTTCTGCACAAGCCCTATTCAGGATGTTCATAAAAGTCTCCCATTTGCTTTGTGTACTTTTATTACTTAGTACATCATCCCAGTTTATTGCACTAAGATCATCTCTCAACCGTTTAAAATTTGCTTTCCTGAAGTTTAGTGTCCTTGTAGCCCCTCTACTAGACATCTTACTAAAGAATACATGAAAACTTATTATTTCGTGATCACTATTCCCCAAGTAACCCCCAACTTGTATATTTGATATGCGGTCTGGCCTATTGGTTAGTACAAGGTCTAGTAGTGCTCCCCCTCTTGTGGGGTCCTGTACCATTTGTGAAAGGTAATTATCTTTCATTGTTATCAAAAATCTATTTCCTTTGCTGGAACTGCAAGTTTCTGTTCCCCAATTTATATCAGGATAGTTAAAGTCCCCCATAAAAATTATCTCTCCGAGACTTGCTGCTTTATCAATTTGCTTTATGAGGAGATTCTCTACCTCTTCCATAATATTCGGCGTCTTATAACACACCCCTATCAGTATTTTATTATTCATTCTCCCCCCCCTTTTCTCCACCCATAGGGACTCTACATTCTCAGTACCCTCACATATGTTGTCACGCAGGATGGGTTTTAAGGATGATTTTACATATAGACACACACCTCCCCCTCGCTTATTTGTACGGTCATTCCTGAATAGGCTATAACCCTGTAAATTAACAGCCCAGTCATAGCTCTCATCCAGCCATGTCTCTGATATCCCCACTATATCATAATTTTCTTCCAACAATATTAATTCTAATTCCTCCACCTTATTCGTGAGGCTTCGGGCATTAGTGTACATGCACGTTACGTATGACTCTGTACCTATATTCCTGCTTACTGTATTAACTGTCCTAACCCTTCCCCCCGTACCACCCCCAATTTCATTACTTGTGCCCTGGTCACTATCTGCACTACATTCCCCTTCTATAAAGTGAATACCCTCGCCCCCCATTCCTAGTTTAAACACTCCTCCAACCTTCTAGCCATTTTCTGCCCCAGCAGAGCTGCACCCTCCCCATTAAGATGCAGCCCATCCCTAGCATAGAATCTGTAGCCAACTGAAAAGTTAGCCCAATTCTCCAGGAACCCAAAACCCTCTTTCCTACACCAATTCCTGAGCCACCTGTTAACCTCCCTGATCTCCCAGGGAGTGACAGACTTCTCTGTCACTTCCTTTCCCCACAGACTCCTCTGTCACTTCCTTTCCCCACAGACTCCTCTGTCACTTCCTTTCCCCACAGACTTCTCTGTCACTTCCTTTCCCCACAGACTCCTCTGTCACTTCCTTTCCCCACAGACTTCTCTGTCACTTCCTTTCCCCATAGACTTCTCTGTCACTTCCTTTCCCCACAGACTTCTCTGTCACTTCCTTTCCCCACAGACTCCTCTGTCACTTCCTTTCCCCACAGACTTCTCTGTCACTTCCTTTCCCCATAGACTTCTCTGTCACTTCCTTTCCCCACAGACTCCTCTGTCACTTCCTTTCCCCACAGACTCCTCTGTCACTTCCTTTCCCCACAGACTCCTCTGTCACTTCCTTTCCCCACAGACTCCTCTGTTACTTCCTTCCCACAGACTCCTCTGTCACTTCCTTTCCCCACAGACTCCTCTGTCACTTCCTTTCCCCACAGACTCCTCTGTCACTTCCTTCCCACAGACTCCTCTGTCACTTCCTTCCCACAGACTCCTCTGTCACTTCCTTTCCCCACAGACTCCTCTGTCACTTCCTTTCCCCACAGACTCCTCTGTCACGTCCTTTCCCCACAGACTCCTCTGTCACTTCCTTTCCCCACAGACTCCTCTGTCACTTCCTTTCCCCACAGACTCCTCTGTCACTTCCTTTCCCCACAGACTCCTCTGTCACTTCCTTTCCCCACAGACTCCTCTGTCACTTCCTTTCCCCACAGACTCCTCTGCCACTTCATTTCCCCCTAGCATTTCTTCCTAAACAGTTTACTCTGCAGCTGCTGATTATAATAGCAGCTAAAGGGTGGCCACAAATTTAACAACAAATTGTATAGGCACTGAAATGATAATAAACTAAGTATGAGCTACTCTGTCAGCAGGTATTTGTTATGTAATCTGAGAGCAAAATGATGTTGGAGCAGAGACGCTGATTCCAGCAGTGTGCCAAATATTGACCTGCTTGGTGCAGTTTCAATAAAATCAGTTTTTTTTAATCAGCCAGAGATTATCACTAGAGGACTAGTTGTCTCTTGCCATGTAGCCTTCCTTCTCTGTGTATCTTTGTCTCTTGTCACTGATTAGCAGCTTTTTGCCTATGTACACAAAAATCTGCCAGTCAGTGGTGTGGGCAGGGTTAAACACAGCTCAGCATTCAGGGAACTCGTAGATTTGCAGATCTGATTTCATTAAATTGCCAGCAAGCAGACAAGTAAGTGACATTGCTGGAATCAGGGTCTCTGCACCTACATTATGCTGCTCTCAGATGGCGTAGAAAAAACCTGGTGACTGATGCCCTTTAACATGTGAGGGACCCTTAAAGGGGGAACCTATCACCTAGTTTTCCCAATAAAAAGTACGGCCACCATATTTAAGGCCTCTTTTCCGATGGGTGTCACTGGTCTTGCTTCGGCACCTCCTCTCTTGTTGCAATCGCTGTCCACTTTCCCTGCTTCATGTAGATGCCGCGTACTTTGCTTTGCCCTGCTGAACCCAGAGCAAAATACTGTAATGCGCATGCGCGGGCTTCACGTCCTGGTCATTGATGCTTTTTGGCCTCACCTGGCTCATGCACATTACAATACCTTGCTCTGACCTGGAACTATATAAAATTGTGTGGTTCGCATGCATACATGTGCCTCTTTTGCCAGAGGTTGGGAAATGGAAACCTATGGATCCATTTAGTATATGCTGTAATCACAGCTCATACACTGAACATAGCCATAAGGCCCCTTTCACACGTCAGTGATTCTGGTACGTTTGTGCTTTTTTTTAAACGTACCAGAATCACTGACATACGCAGACCCATTATAATGAATGGGTCTGCTCACACGTCAGTGATTTTTCACTGCACGTGTCTCCATGCGGCGTACCCGCGTGTCCGTGATTGCCGCACGGAGACATGTCCATTTTTTTCTGGCATCACTGATGTTCCACGGACCACGCAGTGGTGTGATTCGTGAAACACGTGCCAGAAAAAAACGTGCTTTTAAAATAAAAATCATTTTTACTCACCCGGCTCCAGCGACGCTCTCTGCAGCCCGTTCTACTTGCTGCTTCTGAGCCGGCTCATTACTGTCGCGTATATTCATGATGCACGACACAGCCGACCCGGAAGCAGCTGCTGCGGGGGTCAGTGCCGGCCGGATGCTGCACCGCGGGAGCGATCAGCACCATGGAGAGCGGGAGCGGGCGCAGGTGAGTTAATCTCACTCTAAGCGCAATCACGGGCCACGGAGAACGGAGCCCGGATTGCACTTAGACAACCCACGTGTGCTGTGATTCACGGCACACGCAGGGACATGTGCGTGTTTTACACGCCAGTGAAAAACGTCAGTGTTTTTCACTGACGTGTGAAACGGGCCTAAAGCGGTGAATGATTGTAATCTAGATGGCAACACTGACTGGTGACCTGGATTTGTGTAATAGTGTAAGACAGTCCTGTGTGTTATAAAGAGATGTCATCTATTTGCTTGTTCATGTCCCCACAGCCTCCACCATAGGATAGGAGAACCTGCACTTGTTGCCTCATACAAATGCTGTATAGATAACAGACTGTGGAAAAAGAAGCGCAATAGGGTCTTACCCCAATAGATACGGGGTTTGCAATGAGCAGTTCTACTCACCAATGGAAATTGTGAAAGTCATAACTCCTATAAAGGCATGTCACTCCAGGTCACGGCAGCAGTCCCTACGGTGGCTGATAGCAGAGAGTAGTAGAGAAGGGTTTTCACACCGCGCCAATGACCAGTGTACATGAAAGTTTAAGATTAATGTTGCTTTATTTCATGCTCAGGTCAACGCGTTTCAGGAGACTCCGCTCCCTTCCTCAGGACAATCAGGCAAAAGAACATCACATCCCTTTGATTTGATGTTCTTTTGCCTGATTGTCCTGAGGAAGGGAGCTGAGTCTCCTGAAACGCGTTGACCTGAGCATGAAATAAAGCAACATTAATCTTAACCTTTCATGTACATTGGTCATTGGCGCGGTGTGAAAACCCTTCTCTACTACTCTCTACAAATGCTGTATATTCAGGGGGACAACCATCTTTTGGTTTGCGGATGGTACATATTGGCATGGGGAGCCTTGTGCAGGTTCTTACTGGTCATGGGAGTCTTGTGATGTCAGGCGACAGTAGGGGGGTCCCCATAGACATTAGATGGTTGCCTGTGTCTACAGAAATTAACTGACAATAATTTAATGGGTATGTGGATCCTGTATAAAGGACCCATGGCTATTGCAGGTGATGTCTGTATAGTATGTAGATCAGCATATTGTAAGTAAATTATAAAACATAACCTTTAAAGGGGTTGTCAACTACTTTGACAACCCCTTCTCATTCCCCTTGTTCGCCCCCTAAAAAATAAATAAACCTATACTCACATACGGTCCAAGCGCGGTTCCAGCGATGTCTGAGGCTGCTTTCCCGGGGCCCATGTGACATTGTTATGACCCCAATCAGCACCTGTCTCCCCGCCTTCGGACATTTGAGCAGTAAGTCAGCGCAGCCCTCAAATTCTGCTCAAATGTCCGAAAGCAGGGAGGCAATGTCTTGTGGGTCCCGATTACGTGGCTTCAGACATCGCTGGAACCACACTGGCAGTAGACAACCCCTTTAATCAAAGAGTATTTTACAATGTAAAATAACATGATAAAGTTACCCGTATAAAACAGGTGAAAACCAAAATGCGCCATCCACATTTATGGGCAAATATATAACAGGGATCATCACCAATAACAAATGGAGCCTGGAGATTGCCCTATTGAGTCCTTGCCCCGTTGCTCCCTCCCTGACAATGGCAGTCCTCAGTTGGTCCTATGCAAGTAATACCCCACACTTGCCCTACATGCCTCCCGACGCATTTCTTCCTTCAGAATCATTAGGAAATGGTAATGCACACGTCAAATTTATCAAATTTCAATAAGGGCCATGCTACCAAAGTCCTAGTGGTGGAGCTGGTATTCAGCATACTAAAATTTAGGAGAAACTAGAGGATATGTCATAATATGGGATCACTAATTATGTAGCAAAATGTCATTTTATTAGATATTCAAAGACAATAAACTGCTAACGCACAATAAAAACAATAAAAAGCATGAGTAAAAAAACACACAAGAGGCATACACAAATGTGTCACAGGAGCACAAGCATAAAGAACCTAGGGGTACATACAAACCCTAAATAAAGCCCTAAGTGGCCAGTGAGTCAGAGTAGAATGACATTTCCCCCTGAAGAAGCCACTCTCACGTGGTGATACGCATGGGGGTCCTGCTTTCACCCATCATATTGTTCCATGTTTGTTTTTTACATGATGCTTCATATCTATCTGATTTAACCACATCTGTTTGTCATCTTGAAGCACGTATTTACATCTAGTGTATGTAATTAGTTATTTGCTGATGCCCTGCTTCTTATTTCTTGTACTGCATGTGGTCCAGTGGGTTTTGTTTAGTTATCATGATCAGGGTTGAACCGTAGGTGTAGTATGATCTGCACACACCATGTATGCCTCTTGTGTGTTTTTTAGCTTCATGCTTTTTTCATTGTTTTTATTGTGTCAGCAGTTTCTTGTCTTTTGAATACTCTAATAAAATTACATTTCGTTACATAATTGGGTGATCCCATATTATTGCACATCAGCTTGTTTCTCCTACGTTTTCCTGTGTTGTTTGGATGTGCTTCGTGGTTTAGGTCCCCTGCATTTAATCTCGTAGTGCCCCCCTACTCCATGCACTGGTATTCAGGAGACTGGCCAGTATAGTACTCAATGGGATAATCGCCAAGCTCCACTCATAAGGATGGACAGGTGTCTTCAAGATGTATTTATAAGGGCCTCTTCCCCTGGACACTGACAGATTGGATGAGATGGTGACTTAAATGTTAAATAATAATAACAAAAGAACTAATAGTGGAATATATATTAGCTGATCCCTGCCAGTGTCTTCTTTAATGGTTTTCCATTTCATATTTGTGATGATTCCTGTTATATATTTGCCCATCAATGTGAATTGGACATTTTGGTTTTCACCTGTTTAACATGAGTCATTTTATTATGTGTGATTTTATTTCTTAGGCCTAAGCCACACGGCATGAAAATCGGAGCGAGTGAAAAGCGATAAAACATCGCATTCCACTTGGACCAATATTAACCTATGTGCCAGCACCCATGAGCGATTATTTTTTCAGCCCTAATCGCACCGAGAAAACAATCGCAGCATGCTGCGATTGTAATGCGATCATTGCTTCTCTCGCACCCATTCAAGTCTATGAGGCGAGAGAAAAATCGCACTGCACTTGCAGTACACCGGTGTACCGCGAGTGCAGGGCGAGAATGGCAATAGCCGGCTATGGAGGAGAGAGGGAGATAAATCCCTCCTTCCCCTCCGCAGCGCCGGCCTACCCCTTCTCAGCATCGGCCCACCCCTCCTCAGCGCCTGCCCTTCTCTCCTCAGAAAAATCGCACTGCACTTGCGGTACACCGGTGTACAGGGCGATGTAGGGTGATACAGGGCGAGAATGGCAATAGCAGGCTATGGAGGAGAGAGGGAGATAAATCCCGCCTTCCCCTCCGCAGCGCCGAACCTCCCCCTCCTCAGCATCGGCCCGCCCCTCCTCAGCGCCTGCCCTTCTCTCCTCAGAAAAATCGCACTGCACTTGCGGTACACCGGTGTACAGGGCGATGTAGGGTGATGTAGGGTGATACAGGGCGAGAATGGCAATAGCAGGCTATGGAGGAGAGAGGGAGATAAATCCCTCCTTCCCCTCCGCAGCGCCGGCCTACCCCTTCTCAGCATCGGCCCGCCCCTCCTCAGCGCCTGCCCTTCTCTCCTCAGAAAAATCGCACTGCACTTGCGGTACACCGGTGTACAGGGCGATGTAGGGTGATGTAGGGTGATACAGGGCGAGAATGGCAATAGCAGGCTATGGAGGAGAGAGGGAGATAAATCCCTCCTTCCCCTCCGCAGCGCCGGCCTACCCCTTCTCAGCATCGGCCCGCCCCTCCTCAGCGCCTGCCCTTCTCTCCTCAGAAAAATCGCACTGCACTTGCGGTACACCGGTGTACAGGGCGATGTAGGGTGATGTAGGGTGATACAGGGCGAGAATGGCAATAGCAGGCTATGGAGGAGAGAGGGAGATAAATCCCTCCTTCCCCTCCGCAGTGCTGAACCTCCCCCTCCTCAGCATCGGCCCGCCCCTCCTCAGCGCCTGCCCTTCTCTCCTCAGAAAAATCGCACTGCACTTGCGGTATACCGGTGTACCGCGAGTGCAGGGCAAGAATGGCAATAGCCGGCAACAGAGGAGAGAGGGAGATCAATCTCACCCTCCCCTCCTCAGTGCCGGCCCGCCCCCCGCAGCTGAGGTCCGCTCGCATGGTTGGACCTCAGTCGCAGTGACACTCGCATGACACTTGGCTACCGCTGTGCTGCCTGCATGAGCCGAGTGTCATGCGAGAATCGCTGTAGTCCCCGTGTGGCCCCAGCCTTAAGAATATACTTTGATTAAAGGTTATGTTTTTTAATTTGAGCTACGTTATCTGTTAGTGAGATTTTTGGGAGATGTGGGGTTTGGGACATGTGTACTACATAGTACATGGACCTGTCGGAGCGTCCCATAAATCAGACCTGCCATACATATCACGTTCCAGTGTGATGGTGTTGTCATCCTCCACAATATGAGAATTAGCTGTGAGCAGGTTGCTACTATGAAGCAATAGGAACCTTGTTAAGGAAACGTGTAAATAGTGGGAAAATTATGGACAGCTGGCACCTTGTTACAGAAAATCAGGGTAAAAGAAAGGCCTAAGGTTCCCAGGAACCGCAGGCCACGGTGTGCACATAACAATTCAGTATACATTACGTCTCCGGATATAATGGAACTGCTATTCAGGTATAGGAAGCCAGCATCAGCAGCCATTCATTTCACAGGCCACAATCTGGGAAAGCGGGCTCATAAGTATCAGAGGACTTGTAATCTACCCTACTAAAGCGAGTCTTGACAAAAACATCATATTTTTCACAATGGGGAAGAGTAATTTCTTCTATTGCTCTCGTCTTTCCAAAGCCATTAAACCACAAATATATAGATGGGAATTTCGTTTTCTTCCAAGGCCCCACGAGCTGATGCTCTGTAAGCGTTGATCGTTATTGTATGTGATTGTGGCAGAGAAGAACCCATTAGGTGTCCTGGGCAATATCACCCTCTGGCACAGATTTCACACTGCGTTAACTAATTGTTTAAGTATCACAAAGTTGGTACAGATACAATGTTATAACGTCCCTCTTGTGAATCAGTACAGCATTGTGATTCTCTCGGCGATGCTATATCCCTGCTCTCATCGCTATCCTTTATCTATAGGACGCAAATATCTTCTTCAGCAATTTACAGTCTGGAGATTGATGAGTTCATATCTTTAATAACATTCCAGATCTTTCTCTGGGTATCTCACTGAGACTTTCCAAATTGATATAGTACATGGATGACAACAAACTCTGCCATTTTTTATTTTTTTTGATAAACCAGTAACTTCCAACTTGTGAGACTGATGTCTAATGAAAGATAGGCATTTTATTATTGTATTATCTTTGTCTCCAATACTCCATAAGTGTAATATCAGTGGTCTTTATGTAGGAATAGCCCCCCCAGTGTGGTGCTACTGGCAGGCCTGACTGTAATCGATGGCTGCTCATCCTTTGTCTTTGGCTGCACCTTCTCCGGTTTGGGCTTGTTTTTATGTTTTGACTGGTAAAGCCCCATGGGAGTTGAGAAGCCCTAATTAAAATCATAAGGATCTTGTTGTGAAATCCTAAGGCCTATACAGATAAGTGCAGAAATATTTGGACAGTGACCGAATCTTTATGATTTGGCCTCTGCACGCCATTATTTTTTATTTGAAATGAAACAACTGAGAATCACTTGAAGCTCCTGTGAAATGTTTAGGAACTGTAACTATTTTTCTACAAAACCTCCTTATTTCAGGGCTCAAAAGTAATTGGGAAAATTAACTTTACATAAATAAAATGTTCATTTTTAATACTTTCTAGAGAATTCTTTGCAGGAAGCCATGGACGTCACTAAACGCTGTCTTTTCTCCTTTGTGATACTTTGCTGGGCCTTTACTGAAGCGGTCTTCAGTTGTTGCTTGTTCATGGGTCTTTCTGCATTAATTATTCTCTGAAGCATGTGAAATACATGCACGATGAGGTTGAGCTCTGGTGATTGACTTGTCCATTGCATAATATTCAGCTTTTTTGCCTTAAAAAACTCCTGGATTGCTTTCACAGCGTCATTGTTCATCTGTACAGTGAAGCGCCGTCCAATCAACCTTGCTGCATTTGATTGAATCTGATTAGAAAGTATAGCCCTGTACACTTCAGAATTCATCCAGCTACTTCTGTCTTCAGTCACATCATCAATAAACAGTAGTGACTCAGTGCCATTGGAAGCCATGCATGCCCGGCCATCACACTGCCTCCACTATGTTTTACAGATGATGTGGTGTGCTGGATCATGAACTGTTCTCCATATTTTGTTATTCCCATCATTCTGGTTGATCTTAGTTCCAACTGTCCAAAGAATGGTTTTTCAGAAATGGGCTGGCTTCTTTAGATTTTTTTTTTGAAAGTCTAATCTGGCTTCTTCCTACTTTTAAGGCTGATTAATGGTTTGCACCTTGTGGTGAAACCTCTGTATTTGATATAATGAAGTCTTCTCTTTATGGTAGACTTAGATACTGAAATACCTACATCCTGGAGAGTGTTCTTTACTTGGATGGATGTTGTCCAGGGGTTTTTCTTCACCATAGAAAGGATTCTGCGATCATCAACCATTGTTGTCTTCTGTGGTTGTCCAGGCTTTTTTGAGTTCCCAAGCTCAACAGTACGCTATTTTTTTTTTTGCAGAATGTACTAAACTGTTGATCTGGCCACTTCTAACATTTCTGCTATTTCTATGATGGATTTATTTTCCTTTCTTGCCTTTTCATTGGGGGACACAGACAGTGGGTTATATGCTGTCTCCAGGGGAGGCTTGACACTAGGTTTAAAAAAGAGTTAGCTCCTCCTCCCACAGCATATAACCCCAGCTAGGCGGGAACTAGCTCAGTTCTTTCTAGTGTCAGCAGGGAGGCTGACACGTCTGGCCTGAGCCCCAGGCCAGCTCATGTTTTTTATTTATTTATTTCTTTTTCTTTGTGATTTTATTCTATTTTTGACTATGAGGCAATACCAGAGTGTGCTCACCCTCGTTCCCCCCGCTTATGGGCAGAGGAAACCTGGCGTGCAAAAGCCGTCAGTCTTCCCTCGCGCCCAAGTGGTCGGGTCTGCGTACCCCTCCAGGCTCCCTGGAAGCACCTCACAAAGGTAGCTCCAGAGGGCTAAGCAGAGCCGAGCACCTGCTAGCCTTGAGCCGAAGATGCGTCCCCGAGATCTCCGCATCCCAGGACCGACGCGTCTTCAGACGGAGCAAGAGCAGGTGGGGAGACGACGTGTATCCGTCCCCTGCATCCAACCGCCGCCTGAGGAGGCGCCGGTGGGGCGATGCAGGCCGTGTTCCCGGGGAAGCATCAGAAATTTAGCTCCCGGCTTTGGCCTGCATTCTTAGCAACGCCCCCTCCACTGCTCCAGAAGCCGCTCCCTCTAGTGGGCCGTCTCTCCCCTCCATGCTGCCAGAGAACACTGGACGCCATTACATGTGGGGAGCAGACACGGGTGAGATCGCCTCCTTGGCTCTGCAACTCTGCAGCACTATATACCGCTCTGTTCAGCGGTATATCGCTGTCTTTCTAGCGGTGTGTGCCTGCTGGCTGGCGGTGTATATCAGCTTTTAGCGGTATATACTGACTGTGCCTGTAGGTATATACCGACTGTTTGGCAGTGTATGCCACTTTACTATTGGTATATACCAGCTCTGTATAGCAGTCCCTTTCTAATACTGCTAGTAGCTCCTCACCCACAGTAGTGTAATACTGCTAGAGGCTCACAGTACTAATTGTACGTTTGTTGCTGACATGCGTAACCACAAGGGTGATAAAGCTTCCCAGGCATCCTCTATGGACCTGTATTATGTTTGTACCACCTGTGGAAGCTCGTTTCCCAATGGTCGAAGCTATCCACTCTGCCAGGGCTGCGATGCCCCTACTACAGTGTCACAACAGGCGTTGCCGGACCAGGGGGTCGTGCAGTCTGTGGGTTCGGCCCCGGCCACCATTCAGGCAGCACCCCCGTCTGATGAGGCTATCCCTGCATGGGCTCTTCTGATGTCTAAAAGGTTAGATGACCTGGCCGCTCAGATATCCCAGCCCCCTCAGAGGAGCCCGCCTTCATCTGGTGTATCATCCCCAGTACGTAAAAAGGCTGTCTCCAAAAGGCGCCATTGCGACCGCTCCGCCTTGTCTGACTCACACGATGGTCAGTCTGACTCAGGCTCCGTGACCTTTAGTAGTCACGATTCCCGAGACTCTGACTCTGATTCAGATATCCCTTCTGAGTCTAGGCATATGGAAGACACTTTAATAGCGGCTGTCAATCACTCTCTGTCGATTTCTGATCAGCCCTCGCACCCGACTTCTCAGTCGGCAATCAAGCGAGCCAAGAAGCCTCCTAAGTCCTTTGCCCAGGATCCGATTTTTCATCAAATCATATCTAAACGGTGGGATCACCCTGATAGGAGGTTTAAGAAAAAATCCTCCTCTTCATTCGCTTATCCGTTTCCTCCGGAAATGGTTAAGCCCTGGTCGGTACCCCCCGTTCTGGATCCGCCAGTATCCAGACTGGCTAAACACACAGTTATGTCTGTTTCAGACAACGCGTCTCTCAAGGAGTCGTCCGACCGCGCAGTTGAGGCTGCGGTCAAATCTATTTTCCAGGCTTCGGGCTTATCTCTGCGCCCCCTGTTTGCCATGACATGGGTGGCAAGAGCTATGAGCGTGTGGAGTAGGAACCTGCGCAAGTTGCTTCGCCCTTGCAATATTCCTCCAGAGGCTCTTGAGATTCTTGATTTGTTCTCTCTAGCCTCTAATTATTTTCTTCACGGCTCCCTAGATGCAGCTAGCTGGTCAGCCCTAACGGCAGCCAATGCTGTGGCTAAAAATATGGAATGCGGACAGTGCCTCCAAGAAGTCCCTGTCCACACTTCCCTTCCAGGGTCTTCGTGTGTTTGGTGAATCGCTGGACAAACTCATATCTGAGGCGACGGGTGGTAAAAGTACCATTCTACCACAAAAGCGGCCTGTAGCCATAAATTTCAAAAAATCTTCTTGGCGCAGGCAGTCCTTTCGGCCTGCCCCCCAAAAACCATCAGCCCAAGGATCGTCCCAACGCTCAGATCAAGGATCCAGTCCCTCAAGGGGCTCTTCTTGGCGTTTCCACTCCAAGCAACCTAAACCCAAAGGACCTCACTCTGTACAGGCCCCCTCAGCATGACGCCAGGTATCCCTCAGATCCGACTCCTGTGGGAGGGCGGCTTCTGCTTTTTCGGGATATCTGGCTAGACCATACTCACGATACTTGGGTTCGAGAAATCGTCACCTCAGGTTACAAGATCGATTTCCATTCCCTGCCGGCCAACAGGTTTCTGCGTTCTCGTCTTCCAAAGTCCAAAACGCAAAGCCAGGCCTTATTTCAGGCCATAGCCTCTTTATAGAAAGCAAATGTTATCATTCCAGTGCCCCTGGAACAGCGCGGCAAAGGTCTCTATTCAAACCTTTTTGTCGTTCCCAAAAAAGATGGCTCTGACCGCCCTATCTTGGACCTCAAACGGCTGAACAAATTCGTACGGATTCGAACTTTCCGAATGGAATCATTGAGAGCAGTGCTAGTCGCCATGGAACCTGGAGAATTCCTAGCTTCCATAGACGTTCAAGATGCTTATTTACACATTCCCATATGTGTCTCTCATCAACGGTTCCTTCGCTTTGCCGTAGGACACCGTCATTTCCAATTCAGGGCCCTCCCCTTTGGGTTGGCCACTGCGCCTCGGGTCTTAACAAAGGTCATGGCGGCCGTCATGTCCATTTTACACCCCAGAGGTTGTCCCTATTTGGACGACCTTCTTGTCAAAGGGAGCTCTCTTCACGTTTGCTCAGAAAGTGTGCAGATTTGCCTAGACACGCTGTCAAGGCTAGGGTGGCTTATCAACTTCAACAAGTCATCCCTCATTCCTCATCAGCGCATCACCTTTTTAGGTATGCTGATAGACACGGCTCAGTCCCGGGTTTTTCTTCCAGAGGACAAGAGGTCTTCCCTGATCCGGGCCGCCCAATCCCTCCGCTTTTGCCGTCACACAACGAATGCCAGCCTGATAGGCTGGGGGGCGGTGTTTCTCCACCACACTGTTCACGGACGCTGGTCTCCTTCCGATCGCTCCCTGCACATCAATGTTCTGGAGATCGGAGCCATATTTTTGGCCCTTCAGAATTTTCAACCCTTACTATTGGGTCTCCCTGTTCGGATCCAGTCAGACAATGCCACGGTTGTGGCTTACATCAACCGTCAGGGAGGAACTCGCAGCAAGGCAGCGATGAAGGAAGTATCCAGGATTCTTCTTTGGGCAGAGAAGCACATCCCCATTATTTCAGCTGTCCATATCCTAGGGGTAGACAACTGGGTCGCAGACTTTCTCAGCAGGCAAGGTCTAGTAGCAGGGGAATGGTCCCTGCACGACGAAGTGTTCCATCAGATCACTCTTCGTTGGGGACTCCCGGATGTGGACCTCATGGCGTCTCGATTGAATGCCAAAATACGTCCCTTCATATCTCGGTCGAGAGACCCACTAGCGCTCGGCTCCGACCCTCTAGTCTTTCCATGGTCGCAGTTTCACCTGCCCTACATCTTCCCTCCGTTTCCTCTCATTCCGAGAGTAATCAAGAAAATCAAAGCGGAGGGAATCCCGGTGATCCTCGTGGCCCTGGACTAGCCCAGGAGAGCCTGGTATCCAGAGCTCCTCCAACTTCTCAGCGACACTCCCTGGCATCTTCCCGACCGCCCGGATCTTCTGTCGCAAGGTCCAATATTCCACCAGAATACAGCACAGCTGCATTTGACGGCGTGGCGCTTGAATCCCTGATTCTAGCCAAATCGGGTCTTTCTTCCAGGGTAGTTCATACCATGCTTAATGCTCGGAGCCTTCCTCCACCAGCATTTACCACAGGACCTGGAAGACCTATCTTTCCTGGTGTGACCGTCATAATCGGTCGCCCCTGACCTTTTCAATCCCTAATGTTCTTGCTTTTCTGCAAGACGGTCTGGACTCGGGTCTTGCTCTCAGTACCCTTAAAGGACAAGTTTCTGCCTTGTCGATTTTTTTCCAGAAGCAGCTGGCTTCTCGCCCTCAGGTCCGTACCTTTCTTCAAGGGGTAGCGCATTTGGTCCCTCCTTATCGTCACCCCTTAGATCCCTGGGATCTGAATCTGGTTCTCGGAGTCCTTCAACTTCCTCCTTTCGAGCCTCTGAGAGAAATCTCTCTTCACCGACTGTCTTTGAAAGTTGCCTTTTTAGTCGCTATTACCTCTATCAGGCGAGTGTCCGAACTGGCAGCTCTTTCCTGTCGCTCACCTTATCTGATATTCCATCAGGCTAAGGTAGTCCTTCGGCCTTCCCCCGCCTTTCTTCAGAAGGTCGTATCCTCCTTCCACTTGAACGAGGACATTGTGTTGCCGTCATTCTGCCCGGTCCCGGTCCACTCCTTTGAAAAAGCCCTTCACACTCTAGATCTTGTCAGGGCTTTGCGGATCTACACCTCCAGAACAGCGCCGTTGCGCAAGTCCGATGCCCTCTTCGTCCTCCCAGTAGGACACAAAAAGGGCAACCCGGCGTCTAAATCCACAATTTCTCAATGGATCAGGACTGCCATCTATGAGGCATACAAAATTGGCGCTCCCGTCATGTGATTGCAGGCCATCTGTGAGTTGCTATGACAGCCGGGCGTCAGCTGATGACCCCCATGCCTGTCATCTCAATCCTCCCGTGAATGCCAGACTGTAGCCGGAGTTACATATCCATATGTAAATAAAGAGACCCATCCATACTGCTGAGAGGTACCCTTTAATCATAGTATGAGGAACCCACCAAAATTCACCAAATGTCTTTAGTCTAAGGCAGGGGTGGGGAACCTTTTTTCTGTCGGGGGCCATTTGGAAATTTCTACCAACCTTCGGGGGCCGCACAAAATTATCAATGTTTAAATGACCCTGCTATATTGGGTGAAGCAATTAATTAACTGGGGGCATGGGGCTGGGGGCACAGACACCACACGCGGGGCTGGGGGCACAGACACCACACGCGGGGCTGGGGGCACAGACACCACACGCGGGGCTGGGGGCACAGACACCACACGCGGGGCTGGGGGCACAGACACCACACGCGGGGCTGGGGGCACAGACACCACACGCGGGGCTGGGGGCACAGACACCACACGCGGGGCTGGGGGCACAGACACCACACGCGGGGCTGGGGGCACAGACACCACACGCGGGGCTGGGGGCACAGACACCACACGCGGGGCTGGGGGCACAGACACCACACGCGGGGCTGGGGGCACAGACACCACACGCGGGGCTGGGGGCACAGACACCACACGCGGGGCTGGGGGCACAGACACCACACGCGGGGCTGGGGGCACAGACACCACACGCGGGGCTGGGGGCACAGACACCACACGCGGGGCTGGGGGCACAGACACCACACGCGGGGCTGGGGGCACAGACACCACACGCGGGGCTGGGGGCACAGACACCACACGCGGGGCTGGGGGCACAGACACCACACGCGGGGCTGGGGGCACAGACATCACACGCGGGGCTGGGGGCACAGACATCACTGGGGGGGAGGCACAGACATCACTGGGGGGGAGGCACAGACATCACTGGGGGGGAGGCACAGACATCACTGGGGGGGAGGCACAGACATCACTGGGGGGGAGGCACAGACATCACTGGGGGGGAGGCACAGACATCACTGGGGGGGAGGCACAGACATCACTGGGGGGGAGGCACAGACATCACTGGGGGGGAGGCACAGACATCACTGGGGGGGAGGCACAGACATCACTGTGGGGAGGCACAGACATCACTGTGGGGAGGCACAGACATCACTGTGGGGGAGGCACAGACATCACTGGGGGGGAGGCACAGACATCACTGGGGGGGAGGCACAGACATCACTGGGGGGGAGGCACAGACATCACTGTGGGGAGGCACAGACATCACTGTGGGGGAGGCACAGACATCACTGTGGGGGAGGCACAGACATCACTGGGGGGGAGGCACAGACATCACTGGGGGGGAGGCACAGACATCACTGGGGGGGGCTGCACAGACATCACTGGGGGGCCTGCACACACGACTGGGGGGGCTGCACACACGACTGGGGGGGCTGCACACACGACTGGGGGGGCTGCACACACGACTGGGGGGACAGCACACAGGACTGGGGGGCCTGCACACAGGACTGGGGGGGTGCACACAGGACTGGGGGGTGCACACAGGACTGGGGGGTGCACACAGGACTGGGGGGTGCACACAGGACTGGGGGGGGGTGCACACAGGACTGGGGGGGGTGCACACAGGACTGGGGGGGTGCACACAGGACTGGGGGGGTGCACACAGGACTGGGGAGGTGCACACAGGACTGGGGGGGTGCACACAGGACTGGGGGGGTGCACACAGGACTGGGGGGGGCTGCACACAGGACTGGGGGGGCTGCACACAGGACTGGGGGGGCTGCACACAGGACTGGGGGGGGGTGCACACAGGACTGGGGGGGTGCACACAGGACTGGGGGGGTGCACACAGGACTGGGTGATGGGCTGCACATAGGATTGTGTGGGGGTGCACACAGGACATTGGGGGGCTGCACACAGGACTGGGGGAGGGGTGCACACAGGATTGGGGGGGTGCAAACAGGACTACTGGGTGATGGGCTGCACACAGGACATTGGGGGGGCTGCACACAGGACTGGGGGAGGGGTGCACACAGGACATTGGGGGCCACACTGCGCTGAGAGTTTCATGCAACTCTGGGGGAGAAGGTTTACAGAACTGGTGTGAGGAGGCACAAAGCATTGGGCAGGGCATATAGCAGCAGAGGGTCGGCGCTGGACTCACAGCAGCATTGCACTCACATCACCGGAGTGCAGGAGCCGGACACTGCATCAGAAGGAGAAGGCAGGCACTGATCTCCGGAGGGCAGGGGGCGGACACACAAGGCAGGAAGCTGAGGCTGCTGTGGACCCACCCACAATTGGCACTGGCCGACGGAAGAACACATTGCAGCACAAACAGCAATGTGTGGATTTAAAGGGCCGGCGGCAGCAAACCGCGGTGACAGCACCAGCACTGCCTCCCCCGGGAATCTGCCAGGGGGCCACATAAAAGGTCATGGCGGGCCGCATGCGGCCCGCGGGCCGGAGGTTCCCCACCCCTGGTCTAAGGGGTACTTTACACGCTGCGACATCGCTAGCATTTGCTAGCGATGTCGAGCTCGATAGTACCCGCCCCCGTCGCACGGACGATATCTGGTGATCGCTGCCGTAGCTAACATTATCGCTACGGCACCATCACATGCAATTACCTGCTCTGCGACGTCACTGTGACCGCCGAACAATCCCTCCTTTCTAAGGGGGCGGTTCTTTCAGCGTCACAGCGACGTCACTGCAGCGTCACTGAACCGCCGCCCAATAGAAAAGGAGGGGCGGAGATGAGCGGCCGGAACATGCCGCCCACCTCTTTCCTTCCTCCTTTTCCGGTGGACGCAGCTAAGGAGATGTTCGTCGTTCCAGCGGCGTCACACATAGCAATGTGTGCTAACGCAGGAACGACAAACAACATCGTACCTGCAGCAGCACCAATATTATGGAAATGAATGACGTGTCAACGAGCAACGATTTTGCACGTTTTTGCGCTCGTTGATAGTCGCTCATTGGTGTCACACGCTGCGATGTCGCTACCGGCGCCGGATGTGCGTCACTAACGACGTGACCCCGCCGATATATAGGCAGCGATGTCGCAGCGTGTAAAGCACCCCTAAGGCTATGTGCACACTAGGTGTTTTTTTTTCACGCTGCGTTTTTGTGTGTTTTTACCACGTTTGTGGCTGCGTTTTTGGCTGCGTTTTTGTGCACTGCATTCAATGAGTGAAAAACACTGTGAAAAACGTAGAAATAATTGACATGCTGCGTTTTTGTGGTCACCACAAAAACGCAGCTACAAAAAAATATGCTGTGTGCGGTAGGGCACTTCTGAAAACCCATAGACATTGCTGCGTTTTTTTCTGCACAAAAACGCGGTAAAAAACACCGCAAAAAACGCTGCAAAAATGTCTAGTGTGCACAGGGCCTTAACCTGATATACACTTAGGCCCAAAAATATTAGGACAGTGACAAGTTTTGTCATTTTAGCTGTTTATCAAAACATATTCAAGATGCACTGATAAAATCAACATAGTCTTAAAGTGCCGACTCTCAGCTGTAATTTTAGGAATATTCACATCCTAAGTATCTAGAAATTACAGCTCTTTAACCCCTTCACGACCACTGATGTATATTTACATCATCGGCTGTGTCACTGCCTTTGATGCGGGCTCACACGCTGAGCTCACATTTTTCCCTGCACTTGATGGTTGATTTATTCAGCCATTAAGTGCCTATAACAGCCGCGGGTAGATTGGAGATCCACCCGCAGCTGATAACCAGTTGAATGCTGCTGTCAATCTCTAACAACAACATTTAGGGTATGTGCGCACTAGGCGTTTTTTTCACGCTGCGTTTTTATGTGCGTTTTTTTCTCAAAAAACGCACCCGCGGCTAAAAAAACGCGGCAAAAACGCATGCGTTTTTGCCGCGATTTGGTGCGTTTTTTGCTGCATTTCTGCTCACTGCGTTTTTAATCAGTGCACAATGCCATTAAAGATTGTTGATGAAAAAAAAAAAAAAAAGGTCTGATGTCATTTCCTTCTTCAAAATGTTCATTGTATGCAGGAGAGCAGACAGCTGCAGAACTAGTGTATGCAGGAGAGCAGACAGCAGCTGCAGAACTACAAGGCTCAGCATCCTCCATCCATGACTGTATGCAGTTTTTTGCCCAAAAAGAAAAAAAAATGACATGGGCTTCGCCATATTTTTGTATGCTAGCCGGGTACAGCAGGCAGGTACGGGCTGCCCCCAACCCCCAGCTGCCTATTTGTACCCGGCTGGGAACCAAAAATATAGAGAAGCCCTTTTTTTTAATTATTTCATGAATTTCATGAAATAATTAAAAAAAAAAAAATGACAAGGGCTTCGCCTAATTTTTGAGTCCAGCCGGGTACAACTAGGCAGCTGGGGATTGGAATCCACAGTGCAGGGTGCCCAAGATTTCTGGGCACCCCCACTGCGAATTGCAGTCCGCAGCCACCCCAGAAAATGGCGCTTTCATAGAAGCGCCATCTTCTGGCGCTGTATCCAACTCTTCCAGCTGCCCTGATGCCGGGTGGCTAGCTAGGTAATAATGGAGTTAGGGCTAGCTGTATATTATCAGCTGGCCCTAAGCCCGAAATTCATGGTGTCACACCAATATTAGACATGGCCACCATGAATTTCTAGTAATGATAAAAAAAAAAAAACACAACACACAAAAATATTTTTATTAGAAATAAAACACAACACAATTAGTGACTCCATCTTTATTGAAATAAACCCCCCTCCGCAGTAATCCTGGGTCAGGGTCCCGCACCGTCCAATCAGGATCCAATATCATCTGATCGGTTTGCTGGAAGGCAAAGCGATCAGATGATGGGTCAGGTTCTAGGGGCTGAATCCCATCACACATCAGCTGATTGTATAAAAGCCGATTATACAATCAGCTGATGCATCAGTAGAAAAAAAAAAATAATACTCACTTATGTGCTGATTACCGGCAGCTCCTGGAGCGATCGATTGAACAGGAGTCTGATCCCGTCCGATCGCTGCAGCAGCTGCCGGTAATCAACTGATGAAGTCCCCTGACTGCAGGATCAGCTGATAGCCGGCCGGGCGCGAAAAAGCCGGCGAGACTACGATCAGCTGATGCGTCAGGTGACTGCATCAGGTGATCCACCGCCAGGTCCTGCAAGCAAGGTCCTGCCCCGGGGTGACTGCACACAGCCAGAGCGGCGGTACCGGGACAGGAGCTGGGAGCGGGCATGGCACCGGGACCCTGCAGACAGGTGAGTATATATGACATTTTTTTTTTTCTACTGTTCACTTTGGTTTTCGCCGCTGCCTCCACCTCCCGCCCAGACATGGCGCCGCACGGAGCTGACATGGCACCGGGCGGGTTGTGGACGCAGCGGTGACGGTACCGGGAGGATTCATGCTTCTGTGTTTACCAACAGAAGGAATCCTCTTCCTGTACACGTCACTGTAGTACCCACCCCTTGCGTTTATAGCTGCGTTTTTAGTCATAGAAACGCGGCTATATGCGTTTTTCATTGCGTTGTTGAACATTCATTGAACTCAATGGGTGAAAAACGCAGTGAAAAAGGCAGAAATAATTGACATGCTGCATTTTTGTGGTCACCACAAAAACGCAGCTAAAAAAAAAGCTGTGTGCGGACAGCACTTATGAAAACCCATTGACATTGCTGGGGAAGCAATGTCACTGCGTTTTCAGCACAAAAACGCGGTAAAAAACGCCGCTAAAAACGCGGCAAAAACGCCTAGTGCGCACATACCCTTAACACGCAGGAAGCACATCACTCATCATTTTTTTGTTATTATTGAAAATTAATTGTTGCATTAAAGGGAACCTGTCAGGTGCAATATGCACCCAGAACCATGAGCAGTTCTGGGTACATATTGCTAATCCCTGCCTAACCGTCCCTGTATATACTAGCATAGATAAAGAGATATTTAGAACAAGTATTTCTAAAGATCTTTTATTTTATGCTAATGAGTGTGGGGACTAGTCCTAGGGCGTTGCTGCCCTTGCTAGTCGCCCCCATTAGCATGTTAGTACACCCCTGTGAGCGTGCTAACATGCTAATAAATACGCAGCATCAGAAGATGATCTCACTCACCTCTCCGCCGCCATCGCCACCCGACGCTGTATTTCAGCTAAGTGCGCATGACCCTG
This sequence comes from Anomaloglossus baeobatrachus, assembly GCF_048569485.1. NCBI lineage: Eukaryota > Metazoa > Chordata > Amphibia > Anura > Aromobatidae > Anomaloglossus > Anomaloglossus baeobatrachus. The sequence goes on from NC_134356.1 coordinate 429,565,580, forward strand.
GAGTTTCGGTCATGTGCACTACTTCAGTTTCAAGCCAGAACGCGTACACCCGGCTTCATAGTGCACATGACCGAAACTCCGGGGTCATGCGCACTGAGCCAAAATCCAGCATCAGGCGTCAATGGCGGCGGAGAGGTGAATGAATTCATCCACTGACGCTGCGTATTTATTAGCATGATAGCACAACCACAAGGGCGTAATAACATGCTAATTGAGCCGACTAGCAAGAGAAGCAACACCCTTGGGACTAGTCCCTGCGCTCATTAGCATATGATAAAAGATCTTTAGAAATACTTTTTCTAAAGATCTCTTTATCTATGCTAGTGTATACAGTACAGGGACGGTTAGGCAGGGATTAGCAATATGCACCCAGAACTGCTCGTGGTTCTGGGTGCATATTGGACCTGACAGGTTCCCTTTAATGATGTAAAGTTGTCCTTCCTCAGATACAACAAAACAGGCCCAACTCATGTTACTGTTTCACAGATAACTTTGTTCTACAAACTGTATCATCAAAAGTTATCAGGTTCAGTTATGAAATGAGCCATTTCTTAATGATTTTGACCTGAATACAAATCTGATGATGACATTTTTAGTTTGCTCTTGTTTCTATATCAAAGAATTTTCCTTTTACTGCTACATATAATTAATTCATTAAAATTTCAGTACTTTGAAACATTATTTTTGCAAATAGAAAGATGCATAATCAATATTTTGGTGAAATCTCTCACCGTGTTCGTTGGTCACTGCTCCGCAGTTTGGTGGAAAAAAGGCTAGATGCTAATGCAAGAGATTAATTTTTTAGGACATGTTACAGCCAAGATCCTTATATGTTTTGAGGAAATTTTCCACCAACTCTTCATAGTTATCTGCTCTTGACTTTGTTAAAAAAAATTAGTTACCTTTAATGCAAATGCTACCCATTCAGCCTTTGCCTTGCAACAAACGAATAAACTACTCATCTTGAAGAATCTTAGTAAGCTGAGATCCAATAAAGACTCCTTCCTTTATCTTTGTTTCACGCAACCATGAAAATTTATCAATGAGAAACCGTATTTTTCATTTTATAAGATGCCCTGAATTATAAGACGCACCCCAAATTTAGAGAAATTAGTAAGGTAAAAAAAATAAATAAAATTGGGGTTAAAAATGGGGTCCGTCTTATAGTCCGGTTGTATCCTACCTGGGTGGGGGGGCGGCAGTGGTGGAGGGGGGTTACAGGAGGAAGGGGCGATGGTGGAGTATGGCGATGCTGGGGGGCGATGCTGTGGGCACTGATAGGTAGGAGCCATCCAGAAAATGTTGGTTATACGGGCTACAAAGAAATGGCACATGGAGTCAGCGCATGCACAGATTGGGCTCTCGGGTCAATGAGGAGCCGAGATCTCATCTGCGAATGCGCCACCTCTGGGCACCATTTTCCTTAAGTCCGCTGCTGGAAGATCAATGGGCCGGAGGCGGCGCATGCGTAGATGAGTTCTCGGTTGTCATTGAGCCTAGAGCTCAATCTGCGCACGTGCTGACTCTGGGAGCCATTTCTTTGACGCCCTCACCGCCGACATTTTGTGGATTGCTCCCGCCCACAGCACTGCCCTATTCCACCACCGTTCCTGCCTCCTGTGACACCACTCCACCCCCCCTTCCTGGTTAGCTACAACTGGATTATAAGATGCAGTCCCCATTTTCCTCCCAAATTTTTGGAAGGAAAAGTGCGTTTTACAATCCAAAAAATCCTGTACTTGAATGTTTTTGCATTTTTATACACTGCTTTTACAGAGTTCTTCATTAGGCCCAACTTGATATGCAATGGTAACAAAATCCTATGTGGGTCAGCAAGTGCTGGATGCAGGATATTTTTACTCCCTGGCCAAAGTGAATGTCGGAGAGACAAGTCTCTTATTGTAGTGATATTCTCCTGCATAGCTATCCCACGCATACAGAAAGCAGCAGTACTTTGTGTATCCACCCTGGAGAACAAGTAAGAAGACAACCACCTATAAGTCACCACAGAGGGACCACAAATGTTGGTCATAGATCAGGCACCTTAACTGCAGTTTCATGTTGTCATAGGTTTCTTTCATGTGCTTGTTTTGGACAAATTGATGAAGAGCTTCCTTTCCTCTGGATTATAACTTCCCTTCAGAGCTTCCATTAAACTTCCATTATATTGTTGTATGCCACGTTATCGCCCTCCATGAAGAAGTATTGGACAACATCTTTATCATGATTGCGGAACAAAGAAATCCAAACATTGCCCTCGAGGAGATTCCACTTCTGTAGCCTGAAACCTAGGAGCTCAGCATTATGCAAGCGTCACACGATATGATCTATCGTGCGATCGCACGAGCGATCGTACCCACCTTCGTTGTTTGTGTGTTACGGGCAATTAGTTGCCCGTAGTGCGCAAAGTCGTTGAACCGCCGTCACACGTACTTACCTGCTGAGCGACGTCGCTGTGGGCAGCAAACATCCACTTCCTGAAGGGGGTGGGACGTTCGGCGTCACAGCGCCGTCACACAGCGGCCGGCCAATAGAAGCGGAGGGGCGGAGATGAGCGGGACGTAAACATCCCGCCCACCTCCTTCCTTCCGCATAGCCGCGGGACGCAGGTAAGCTGTGTTCATCGTTCCCGGGGTGTCACACGGAGCGATGTGTGCTGCCCCGGGTACGATGAACAATCTGCGCAAATAAGATTAAACGATTTTTTAGATTTTTTAAAAATGAGCAACGTGTACACGATACACGATTTACAACCGATTTGCGAACGCTAAGAGTCGCTTTTAGGTGTCACACGAGACGACGTTGTGTACGATGCCGGATGTGCGTCACGAAAACCGTGACCCCGACGATATATCGCACGATAGATCGTCTCGTGTGACGCCCACATTACTATTGGGCAGATCCAAAGCTTTAACAAGATCATTCAGTTCCCTTTGTGTTATAAGGTGTGGTTCAGTTGAGGTTGCCGACACAAAGTCTGGGTCGGGAGAGGAAGATGCTTCATGACACCAAGTGCCCTCTTCTTTCTCACTTGACTTTACTGAAAATGTTTCTGGTGCTTTTGGAACTGGCAGCTCTTCTGTATGTGGTACTGGGCGTATTGCAGGCGCAGTGTTCAGATATTGTGAAGTCCACTTCTTCCTTAAAACTCCTTTCCTAATGGGGGTTAACATGCCCAAATAGCAATTATTAATGTCTCCAGATCATTGGGACGACAAATGCATAAATTGCCTCTTCCCATGCAATCACTGGGTAAGATGTGATGCACATCTATTGCAGCATATGTGTGGAGCCGAACTCTTGTCCTGATCTCATATTCTGCAGCCAAAATATAGGTTGTAGGCTTCCCTTATCATGGTAGTCAAGTTTCACCTTTGTGACACAAAAATGACTTCTCCGCATATGTAGCAAAAACTATCTGCTTTGTTAATGCAAGATCAAGGCATATCGTATAGAAACATTTCAATATGCTAAGAAACTAAGCTAAGAAATAGTAAAACTGTATGCCTTATACAGGGAGCATTTATAAAAGTAGGTGATGCAACTGTAATTAGGATTACATTATTGGAGCTGAGTTGGTGTTTTTTTATTGGTCACCCTAAGATAATAGAATATTGAAGGCTCAATAGACTAAAGGTGCTTCACACGCTGCGACATCGCTAACGATATATCGTCGGGGTCACGGTGTTTGTAACGCACATCCAGCGTCGTTAGCGACCTGAAACGATCGCAATAGAGGCAAAAATCGTTGGTCTGTGACACGTCGTTCATTTACCAAAAATCATTGTCTGGTCAGTAGCGAGGCTGTTTGTCGTTCCTGCGGCAGCACACATCGCTATGTGTGACACCGCAGGAACGACGAACATCTCCTTACCTGCGTCCACCGGCAATCAGGAAGGATGGAGGTGGGCGGCATGTTCCGGCCGCTCATCTCCGCCCATCCTCTGCTATTGGGCGGCCGCTTAGTGACGCTGCAGTGACGTCGCTATGACGCCGAACGCACCTCCCACTTGAAGGAGGGATTGTTCGGCGGTCACAGCAACGTCGCTGCAAAGGTATGTGCGTGTGACGCTGCCGTAGCGATACTGTTCGCTGCGGCAGCGATCACCAAATGTCACACGAACGACGGGGGCGGGTGCTATCGCGCACGACATTGCTAGCAATCGCTAGCGATGTCGCAGCGTGTAAAGCACCCTAAGGCTGTGTGCGCTCTGCACCGCACACAAAAGGTCCGCTTCAGAGCGCAGCTGAAAAGCTCCGTTCTGAAGTGCCTGGTGCCTGCAGAATTTGTGCGCTCTGCATGCTGCCTCTCCCTATAGACAGCATGCAAAACGCACGAAAAAAGTGACATGTCACTTCTTCGAACGCACGCTTCAGGCAGCAGCCGAATCGCTGCGTTTTAATACGCCACGTGCGCACGTCTCCTGCACAATCTTCATAGATTGTGCTGGGGATGCAGGACGCATGCAGTTACGCTGCGGTGCAGATCGCAGCGTAACTGCATGCAATACGCACACGTGCGCACATAGCCTTAAGTAGATGATGTAATAGATTAGCTACTAACAATGCAATAATGATGATGAAATAATAAAGATGCAATTTTTCTATAAGCCTGCATAAAAGGTGTCATAAGTAATTACATCCTTCTGTGGATCTTGAAAGTTAGAGCCAATCAGCAAATTTACCCATCATATTCATTTTCAGCACCACAAAATTAGTTGTATTCAACTGTTTTAGTCTCTGAACCAATTTGACTATAGAACAGTACAGGTTTTTATGCTGTAATACTTTGTTTTTCTTTCTGCAAACATTACCCTTCTCATTTCAATCAAAAAGGTCAATTTTGATCTCATCCATCCACAAAACATTGTTCCAGTAGACGTCTGGCCTTTTCAAGTGATCATTATTAATCTGCAGATGGTCAGGAATATGTAACACTCGCCAGTGTTTTAAGGCGAGCAGTAGTAGGAGAGGACCCACTGGACTAGAGAGGGGACCCTGTACTTACCCTGACATGGAAGGGGCTTCACTAAGCGACCGTCTGGGTGTACACCAGGGGCCACTCCCAGGGCAGTGTCTGGGACTTTGGCAGCTAACTTCCAAGGCAGGGAATGCAGGGACAGACACAGGTGCAGGTTGGGTTGGCCGAGGCAAACAGGACTGATGGAGCAGACATGTACGGTGTGAACAACAGGATAGACAGGTATGGGAAGGCGGGCACAGGAATAGATAACTGTACATGAGCACAAGACCTGACAACTAGCTAGCAGACGGGAAAACTGACTAACTAAAGGCGTTGCACAGGCACCTCCCCTAGTAAGAGGATGCCATAAATACCTAGTGCCTCTCAGCCTTAGGGTATGTGCGCACGTTGCTTTTTACCTGCTTTTTACCTGCTTTTTTGCTGCGCTGTTTAATGCCAAAATGGATGTGTTCTTCTATTCAAGCAAAGTCTATGGGAATTTGGGTTTCTTGTTCACACTATGTTGTTCAAAATGCTGCCTTTTTGTGGCAGAACTTTGGTCAAAAACTCAGCTTTGCAGTGCAAAACCCAAATGGCAAAAACAATTGACATGTTGCTTCTTTGAAAAGCTGAGTTTTTGACCAAAGTTCTGCCACAAAAAGGCAGCATTTTGAACAACATAGTGTGAACAAGAAACCCAAATTCCCATAGACTTTGCTTGAATAGAAGAACACATCCATTTTGGCATTAAACAGCGCAGAAGAAAAAGCAGCAAAAAAGCAGGTAAAAAGCAGGTAAAAAGCAACGTGCGCACATACCCTCAGGCTGAGAGGCACTTCTGGGAAATTGCATGCTGGCCCTTTATGAGCAGAACAAACGCATGCACCTGTGCCCCAAGCGCATTCCCAAGGAACCTGTGTGGCGTGCACAGGCCCCGAGAGGAGGAGGCAGAGGAGCACATGGATGGCCATGAGAGTGCGGGGGAGGACACAGTGGTGAGTGAGTTGGCATCCCTGCTGGGGAGAGACAGGGCAGTACAGGGATACCAGGGACTACACAGTGTTCTTTTTTTCAAAGCAATGGCTTTCTCCTTGCAATCTAGGCATGCACACCATTGTTGTTAAGTGTTCTCTTGATGGTGGATTCATGAACATTAGTTAATGTGAGAGAAGCCTTTAGTTGCTTAGAGGCTGTCTTGGGTTCCTTTATACCTCACAGGCTACTATATGACTTGTTCTTGTAGTGTTTATCAGCGACTTCCAGGGAGAGTGATAATGGTCTTGAATTTACTCCATTTGTACACAATTTGACTGTGGAATACAAACTCTTTAGGGATGATTTTCTAACATTTTCCAGCCTGCTGAACGTCAAGAACTCTTCTTCTGAGGTACTCAAAAATCTCCTTTGTTCATGCCATGATACACTTCCACAACATGATTTGTGAAGATCAGACTTTGATAGATCCATGTTATTTAAATATAACAGGTCTCCGACTCACACATGTCAGATTTATGGAGAAATGTAGAAAATTCTGAAGGGTTCACAAAGTTTCAAGCACCACTGTAGCTCTTTATAATCAGGAGGCCCCCTGGATTTCTTGCACTTTAATCTGGTCGTGCCATATCTAGAGTAACCATGTATTAAAGTGCTTGCACAGTCATGCACATGTACACGAGCACTGAGCCAGGGACAATGACATCATATGATTTTGTCACAAGTGTTTCAGTCACCAGCTTTCAATACCGAGGATAGGGAAAGATTTCATACAAATAATATTCACATTGTTTCTTAACAGATTTAGTTTTCCTATTTTAATGTAATTTTGTCCAAAAATGATGTATACAGCGAGTGAAATTAGTTTTGAACATGTCACCAATTTTCTAAGTAAATATATTTCTAAAGGTGCTACTGACATGAATTTCTCACCAGATGTTGGTAGCAACTCATCAAATCAACACAGGCAAAGAAATTAAACCATAGATGACCATAAAGTAAGTTATGTGTGATAATGAGAATGACACAGGGAAAAACTATTGATCACATGAAGAAAGAGAGGTAGAAAAAGCCATGGAAAGTCATGACACCAGCTGAAATCAGTAATTAAATAGTAATCCTGCCACTTAAGGCGCTGTAACACACAACGACGTATCTAACGATATATCGCCGGGGTCGTGGATTCCGTGATGCACATCCGGCATCGTTAGCGACGTCGTTGCGTGTGACACCAACGAGCGGCCGTTAACTATGGAAAATACTCACCAAATCGTCCATCGTTGACACGTCGTTCATTTTCAAAAAATCGTTGATTGTTGAGGACGCAGGTTTTTTGTCGTTCCCGAGGCAGCACACATCGCTATGTGTGACACCTCGGGAAGGACGAACTACAGCTTACCTGCGGCCGCCGGCAATGAGGAAGGAAGGAGGTGGGCGGGATGTTACGGCCGCTCATCTCTGCCCCTCCGCTTCTATTGGGCGGCCGCTTAGTGAAAGGAGGCAGTTCGCCGGCAACAGCGACGTCGCTAGGCAGGTAAGTCCGTGTGACGGCTCCTAACGATATTGTGCGCCACGGGCAGCGATTTGCCCGTGATGCACAAACAACGGGGGCGGGTACGCTCGCTAGCGATATCGCTAGCGATATTGCTGCGTTTAAAGCCCCCTTTAGTGAAAAATATCAGCTGGTTCGATTGATGGCCTATAAAAAGGTGTCTTATTACCAAGGTGCCACACAAGAAACATCTCATGATGGGTAAAACCAGTGAGCTGTCTCAAAGACCTTTACAATCTTATTACAGAAAGATCTGATGTCAGCAGGCACTATTGTATCAAAGAAAACAATTTTGATTTTCAAGTCCTCAGATAGTTCTTTTCTTTTTCCGTTTCCATGCTGAGTGTGACACACTTCGACACATAATTCAAAGATCGAGTCAACTTCTCCCCTTTTTATCTGGTTTCAGGTGTGATTTTCATATTGCCCACACCTGTTACTTGCAACAGGTGAGTTTGAATGAGCACGACATGCTTGAAATAAAGTTGTTTACCCACAATTTTGTAAATGCGGCAACAATTTTGTTTGGCCTATTTTTGGGGGTTTGTGTGAAAGTATGTACAATTTGACTTTTTGTATCCTCTTTTTTTGTGTTATTCCAGTACACACAAAGGATATAAATATGTGTAGAATAAAACATTTGTAATTGCAAAAATGTTCTTGGTGCAATACTTCATTTTCTGGAACAATTTCAACAGTGCCAACACTTTGGGCCATGACTGTAATTGAAGGGAGAATGAATGAACAAATGCACCTAGGCTTTCCTGATAAAAATCTGCTGCAATCTATCAGGATAATGAAGATGAATCAAGGGTGGACATTTCAGCAAGACAATGATCCCAAACACAGAGCCAAAGAAATTCCAATTGTTTTTAAGAAAGAAAATAAAACTGCTAGAATGTCGCAGGCAATCACCGGACCTGAATCCAACAGAAAATTTATGGAAGGAACTAAATGTCAGAGGTCATAGGTGGAGCACACAGAACCTTCTGAGTTTGAAGAGTGTTTGTGTGGAAGAATGAGCCAATTGACAAATGAGCCATGCATGTGACTAGTTTCTCCATACAGAAGACGTCTTGAAGCTGTCATCACCAACAAAGGCTGTTGTATGAAGTATCAAATACTTTTTCTATATATCAATTCTCATGATTACATATCACTTATGGACATCTATGGTTTGATTTCTTTGCCTGTGTGGATTGGATGGCTTGTTACTGACATCCAGTGAGAAGTTTTTTCAATAGCACCTTTAGAAATATATTTACTTAGAAAATTGGTGACGTGTTCCATACTTCAATGTAATACAGTTCCTGCTACCTATATCATAGCAGTTGGCGAGAATCCCCCGCATAGTCTTTTCTCGCTGAAGTTGAACAGTTAAACACTTATTCATAATGCAACAACGCGTTTTGTTCAGTAAATGGCACAGCTCAAGTATTATAATTACCAAGTGTAGTCATGTAATGCACATCTGTTGGTCTGTTTTTCATTGTAGCCTCAGATTTATCATCTTCTGCACATCTGCTCTATCAAATCTCCACACTGGCGTCATTCATGGCAATAATTATTTCTCTGCGTCTGTAGAGTACTTTATGCCATGTAAGAGGCTGTATTTGTGGGCTGAAGGGTGAGGTGGGATGTGTGCCGCATGGCTTTGTGTCCATTCAATTATGGTGTGTGCATTAGTAATATTAATGGGATGTTTCACTAAGTTATTGGTGAATTTACATATGACATGGTGATAGACAAAATACTGGATATAGTATTATTAGCTAGAGCAATATTAGAAATTACATTTATAACATGATGATTATTTTAGTCTTTGGAGCATGTTGTAGGCCACCACTGCTGCTCTCTGCACCGTGTTCTTCTCCGGACCCGATCCGTCAGGAGGATGGATTGATGCATTGACTGTTCGGGCAGCTGAGTTTCTCACTTGTTACCTTGTTATCCTCTCACACATGATGCTTCATTGATTTTCTATTGAAAGAATTCAGCTCATGTTAGGCTTTTCCGTTAGGTAGCTGTGTAATATAACGTAGCCTGCGGCCTACTTGTACACATATAGAAGAACCCAAAAGAGGAGCTCACAGTGAACTGACGCCTGTCATATGTGCAATATTATTATACATGCTTTCCTGAAAGTAGATTGAAATTCTGTTCAAAGCTAGGATGGTTCTGAACCCAGGACCGATGGGATTCCAGCTGCCCCCAGTGAGGATACTGGTCTTCAGTGGGCATGTGTGCATGGTCCGTCTCCCATACAATGAGGCCTTGTCCAGCTGCTTCAGTGAAAAGCAGTTTAGATAGGTGATATTGAAAAGATTTTGTAGAGGTCAGTGGGAGTCATAACTTATTTCTATGTGTGTGCTCCTTTTCCAAGTGTACACTACTCAATATTACTACTCTGTATATAAAAAATTGTTTAAAAGAACTGAAGTCCTCAGTGGTTGATACCTTTTAATGGCTAAGTGAAAAGATGGTAATATTAGCAAGCTTTCCAGACTACTCAGGTCTCTTCATCAGGCATGGTATAACACAAAATCTAAAGAGTCACATATTTATACACAACAGTCCTGTTGTGTATAAATATGTGACTCTCCAGATTTTGTGTTATACCATGCCTGATGAAGAGACCTGAGTAGTCTGGAAAGCTTGCAATTATTACCATCTTTTCACTTAGCCATTAAAAGGTATCAACCACTGAGGACTTCAGTTCTTTTAAACAATTTTTTATCTCTACTGGCTAACACGGTACAAAGATATATTTTACCTACTTTGTATATAGAAATGATAGCAGCTCTAAAGGGGGCTTTACACGGTATGACCGATTGTGCATTTCACAATCGATCGTACCCGCCCCCGTTCTTTTTGCGTCACGGGCAAATTGCTGCCCGTGGCGCACAAAGTCGGTAACCCCCGTCACACGTACTTACCTCTCGTGCGACCACGCTGTGGGCGGCGAACGTCCACTTCCTGGAGTGGGAGGGACGTTCGGCGCAACAGCGACGTCACACGGCCGCCGGCCAATGGAAGCGGAGGAGCGGAGATGAGCGGGACGTAAACATCCCTCCCTCCTCCTTCCTTCACATAGGCGGCGGCGGCCGCGTGACGCAGGTGAGCTGCTGTTCATCGTTCCCGGGGTGTCACACGGAGCGACGTGTGCTACCCCGGTACGATGAACAACTAAATTAAATGATATTATGGAACCTAGCGAGCAGTACACGACTCACGATTTGTGAGCGATACTGCGTCGCTAGGAGGTGTCACACAGGCCGGCATCGCCAGCGATGCCGGATGTGCGTCACAAAAACCGTGACCCCGACGATCTATCGCACGATAGATTGTCTGGTGTAAAGCAGCCTTCAGGCTATGTGCGCACGTTGCGTAATTGCATGCAGTTACGCTGCGATCTGCACCGCAGCGTAACTGCATGCGTCCTGCGTCCCCAGCATAATCTATGAAGATTATGCGGGAGACGTGCGCACGTGGCGTATTAGAGCGCAGCGATTCGGCTGCTGCCCGAAGTGCGCGTTCTAAGAAGTGACATGTCACTTCTTTCCTGCGCTCTGAGTGCAGTCCCCGCCCTGTCTATGGGAGGGGCTGCACTCAGAGCGCATGGAATCGGCTTTTTTTTTCATTACGGACTCTTTCTGCAGCGATTTGAAGCGCACGTGTGCTGTTCAAATCGCTGCAGAAATTTCTGCAGAGACAAACGCTACATGCGCACATAGCCTGACTCAGGTCCCAGAGAGGAGCCCAAGCCTCAAAGTGGTGCCCATAAAGCATATTAGTGCTCATTGGGTCCATACACTAGCTCAAGTCTCCTACATTTGCTGTAGGTAAGGTCTTCTTCACACAATAGGTACTCCATTTTGACTTTACTGCCAGATAATGTTATGCCTATGTATTATATTTCAAGCAGTACCCATATGCTACCAAGAGCAATGTCTATTTTGCAGATACAGCAATGGTTCATTCTTTTAAAGAAAATCTGTCACTAGGTTTTTGCTATCACATCTGAGAGGAGCATGATGTAGCAACAGAGACCCTGGTACCAGTGATGTCACTTATGTTACTGGATGCTACAGTTTTGATTATGAACTGTTTTATCTGCTGCAGACCTAGCAGTTCTCTGAATGATAAGCTCTGTGTAACCCTTCTCTTCCTCCCCTCACACCACTGATTGACAGCTTTCTGTCTAAATGAGGTTTTGCTGGCATCACCAACTGTTATGGCAGCATCCGAATCTGTGGAGACTACAGATTCTGGTACTCTGCCTATTAACTTCTCTGATGTCTGTGGTCAGTGCAGGGAGACTTGGGCGTTGACCCACAGACTTGTAGTTCATGGGCAAGCTAGCAAGATTTAATCCTTGCTAGGCTGCTTGTTAATCTTTTATCACATGCTGTGGGGGGGAACCAGTCATATTTTCCCCCCTCCTATGTATGCTGGTTGGACAATTCCATTAATGCTAGCTATAGCTAGTCTATAGTGGTCTGGTGGTGTGATCCAGACTTACTTTATTGCTGTGAGTGGTTGTGGTGTTAACCCTTGTCCTTTTGTTGATGTCTTTCTTCTCTTGCTTTTCTCCTTAGTCTCTTACTGTGTCAGTTTGTAGTATGTCTGAGTTTTGGGTTTCACTGTTTGTGTTACCATCACACGCCTGCCCCTTCCTTCCTTATGGGGAAGGAGAACAGATTAGTTTTGGTCAGGATAATAACCAGGCACAGGACTCAGGGCTCTCCACCATCAGGGGTAATCCGGAGGTTAGGGATAGCCTAGTGTCCCCTAGCATGAGGGACAGTATAGGAGCCCCCCTCTCCCTCGCTATCCTGTGATGTGACTGTCACACATGTTTGGCTCTGAACTCGCCGAGTGTCATGGCGGCATCAGATACTTGGCTTTCCAAATATTTAAAAAAATATAAATCTGGAAATTGTGACATGCATTTTTATTCAGCACTCATTCCATTGTAGCTCTGTCAGTATGTTTAGGGCTGTTGTTCTGTTGGAAGGTGTTCACACCCCAATCTGAAGTCGTTTGCAGCCTCTTATCAGGTTATGCTCCAAGATTGCCCTGTATGTAGCTCCATCCATCTTCAGATTAACTCTAACCACCAGGTTCCCTGTCCCTGATGAAGAAAAGCACCCCCAGAGCATGGTGCTGCTTCCACCATGTTTGATGTTGGGGATGGTATTTTCAGGGTGATGGGCAGTGTTAGTTTTCTGCCACACATAGCATTTTGCCTTTAGCCCAAAAAGTTCTAATTTGGTCTTATTTGACCAGAGACCCTTCTTCCACATGCTAGCTGTGTCCTCTACTTGGCTTTTTGCAAACTGCAAAAGGGGCTTATTATGGCTTTCTTTCAAAAATTGCCACTCTTCCATAAAGGCCAGATTTGTAGAGTATACAACTAATAGCTGTTTTGTAGACAGATTCTCCTACCTAAGCTGTGAATCTCTGCAGCTTCTCCAAAGTGGCTATAGGCCTCTCTGCTCCTTCTCTAATTAGAGCTCTCCTTGCTTAGGATGTCAGTTTAGGTGGACAGCCATGTCTTGGTAGGTTGGCAGTTGGTCCATTCCGCCATCCATTTTTGGATGATGCATTGATCAGTGCTCTGTGAGATGTTCAAAGTTTGGGCTATTTTTTACAACCTAACCCTGCAATACTCTTCTCCACAACTTTATTCCTGACCTGTCTGGTGTGTTTCTTGGTTTTTATGATGCTGTTTGATCCCTAATGTTCTCAAACAAACCTCTGAGGCTTTCACAGAGCAACTGTAGCTATACTGAGAATAAATTACACACATGTAGACTCAATTTACTTATTAGGTGACTTTTGAGGGAAATTGGTTACTCAGGATTTTATTTAGGGGTATCAGACTACAGGGGAATGATTACAAATGCACATCAAAATTATATTTTTAAAATATTTAGAAAACCATGTATAATTTCCTTTACTCTTCACAAATACTTGCTACTTAGTGTTGGTATATCACGTAAAATCTCAAATAAATACATTAACATTTGTGGATGAAATGTGAACAAATGTGGAGAAATTCACGGGGTATGAATATTTTTTCAAGGCACTGTATTTAGTATTGCTAATTGTATTTAGCTGCTTGAGTAATTGCCTGAAGTAGTCAAATCTAAAAAGAAAACCATTTAGACCATGCTGTGAACACAGAAAGGTCAAAAGTATTGGCATTTTTTGTGCACTGCAGTCCCGCATGATCTACAATAAGAATGATTTATGTAGCCCAAAATACCAATAAAAAGGTCAGCTTGACACACAAAAAATAAGCCCATACACAATTACAAGTGGGGTCCGATGTGCAGTACCTGGCCGCAGTAGCTATTAGTTGACGGGGCAGCTCCAGAACTGAGCATTTCCGGCTCCCTACTGCCACCGATGGCACTGAGAACAGCTGATCGGTGGGGTTGCCTGGGTTCGAACTTCAGGCGATCAAACATTGATGACCTATCCTAAAGCGGGCTTTACACGAGACGACTGATCGTGCGATGCATCGTCGGGGTCACGGTTTTCGGGACGCACATACAGCATCGTACACGACGGCGTCTCGTGTAACACCTCCTAGTGACGCTGTATCGCTCACAAATCGTGAGTTGTGTACTCGTCGCTAGGTTTCTTAAAATTGTTTAATTAAAATGGCGGCGGTTCATCGTTTCCGTGGCATCACACGTTGCTCCGTGTGACACCACGGGAACGATGAACAGCAGCTTTACCTGCCTCCCGCGGCACCCGACGGCTTAATGGAAGGAAGGAGGTGGGCGGGATGTTTACATCCCGCTCATCTCCGCCCCTCCGCTTCTACTGGCCGGTTGCCGTGTGACGTCGCTGTGACGCCGAACGTCCCTCCCACTCCAGGAAGTGGACGTTCGTCGCCCACAGCGAGGTTGTCTGGAAGGTAAGTACGTGTGACGGGGGTTAAACGAGTTTGTGCGCCACGGGCAACTAATTGCCCGTGACGCAAAAACGACGGGGGCGGGTACGATCGATCGTGCTATCGCACGATCGGTCGTATCGTGTAAAGCAGGCTTAAGGATAGGCCATCAATCTAAAAGTAATGGACTACCCCTTTACGTTTCGGATAGGCTAGGGCTCTGTGCTTACCAGGGAATTCCATCTGCCTAAGGCCCGTTTCACACGTCAGTGATTCTGGTACGTTTGTGCTTTTTTTTATACGTACCAGAATCACTGACATACGCAGACCCATTATAATCAATGTGTCTGCTCACACATCAGTGATTTTTCACTGAACGTGTCTCCGTGCAGCGTGCACCCTTGGCCGTGATTCTGCACGGAGACATGTCAGTTTTTGTCTGGCATCACTGATGACCCACGGACCACACTATGGTGTGATCCGTGTGTGATCAGTGAAACACGTACAAGAAAATCACGGACATATTAAATGTTAAAAATTTTCAACTTACCTTGCCTGCGATTCGCTGTGCAGCCTCTGCTTTCTGCAGCTCCTTTAATTTAATTTAGGTCACTCCTCAAACTCATTGGAAGTGTTGGAACACCACTATGCAACTTTATACACAGAGAAAATGTGGTACAAATCCTTTTTTAAAATAAAAATAATCTTTATTATAAATGCATTAAAATACAACAAGTGAGTCCTCAAGGGTTAACTGAACTGCTGGAATAGGTCAGTGACAGTAACAATAATTGTGGACAATCAGCAACCTGACATACATACATGAGGTCATCGTCTTTAATTATAACAAGGATGTAATACAGTGGTTTGCAAGTAATCACACACTGAAATTCCCTACAGAATACTGTTTAAAGGTAATGTACCCTACTTCCAACTTTGGAATATAACCTCTATGATCACATTATCTATATGTCAGGTCCATAACATAGTTTGTAATACGGACATAGCCTTGGTTAATTAGCCAGGAATAGTACCAGCCAATGCACCCACAGCCCACAATTTTACACAGTTATAAAGTTAGAGGCTACTAACCACTTCACAGCAAGTCCAGGCAACCACCAGTCCCCAAAGTTGGAAGTAGGGTACATTACCTTTAAACAGTATTCTGTAGGGAATTTCAGAATTTCAGTGTGTGATTATTTGCAAACCACTGTATTACATCCTTGTTATAATTAAAGACGATGACCTCATGTATGTATGTCAGGTTGCTGATTGTCCACAATTATTGTTACTGTCACTGACCTATTCCAGCAGTTCAGTTAACCCTTGAGGACTCACTTGTTGTATTTTAATGCATTTATAATAAAGATTATTTTTATTTCTGCAGCTCCTGCCTGGCTCATGAATATTCATGAGAGGAGGAACTGCCGACCAGGAAGTAGGTACAGAGAGCGGTGGGCGGACGCTGGAGAGCCGAGGAGATCAGCACCATGGACAGCAGCAGTGAAGGCAGGTGAGTAATGTCCATATGCAATCACGGGATCACGGATCACGGATTGCACATGAACAACCCACGTGTACCGTGAATCACGGAACACGGAGGGACATGTGCATGTTTTACACGTCAGTGAAGAACGTCAGTGTTTTTCACTGACGTGTGAAACGGGTCTAAGGCCCCCATCACCTTACCGTGAAAATCACACACGTTTTTCACAGATGTGTCGAAGGTGCGTATTGCCCTCTGTGTGCTGTGTTTATGGCACACGTGTGTTCTCCGTGTGCTATCCGTGATAACACACGGAAAATGGGAACTTTCCGTTTACCTGTCCCTGGCGTTGCTGTCCGTGGTGCTGATCTACTGTCTCCAGCACTGCCGACTCCACGCGGCTGCTGCTTACGGCCCGCAGTTGAGTGAATATTCATGAGCATAATGAGTGGGGGTCGGAAGCAAGTGACCGCAGCAGCAGAGACAGCAGGGCAGGAGAAGGGGAGTATAGAAATTATTTTTATTTCACAGTCACGTGTGTTTTCTCCAGTGCGTGTCACACGGTTCACATCCGTGCGGTCCATCTGACACCCGTGATGCCGGAGAAAAATGGACATGTCTACGTGTGGAGCACATGGACACATGTATGCTCCACACGTATACACCATGGCAAAACACGGACATGTGCGCAGACCCATTGATTTTAATGGGTCTACGTGTGCCCGTGTCTCCGGCACATGAGGAAACAGACCAAACACATACCAGAGACACGGACATGTGAAGGGGGCCTAAAGGTGTGCAAGTCCTAAGAGATCCTACATGTGGCTTTGGGTCAGTCTGTTCCCATACTGTCTGCTGGTTTGGGGTTAGAGTTCCCCTACATTTTTTCTGATGTGTACTGGCTGAGCTCCAACTGTACTTTCATGTGCAGGGTATAACAGATATGAGAGCAGCTCTCCACTGACTAACTCAAAGAATACGCCTGCAGAGGAGAAAACTGGTGAAAAGTGCATGTTATGTAAGGGTTTCTAACAGTGTTATTCTTCATGTGCATACGTCCGTCACACCCTCAGTGATCGGGAAGTTATCCTCTATCTCATGTATAGAGAAATAACTTTCAAACTTGAGAATATCCCTTTAAGGCTTGAGCCAACATAAAATTAAATGATGTCAATTTCGGTGAGCACCACACGAATATATCCAGTACTGATTGCTAATACTGACAGGCATATCAACTCTCCAGTCGTATCCAAACCATCACTTTAATGATGCAGTCAGAGAGCACATCTCAAGCAACCAGTCTCCACCAGCATGTAGATGAATGAAAACCGCTATATGGAATCATTATCCACTATCTAATATCAGTATTATTTGAAATGTTCTTCCATAGGATCTATAGCTGTAACCATATTCAAGGGGGATGGGTCAGCAAAAATGCCGGAGATGGTGAACTACTGTCCTGGTGAAAAATAAACTTACACGCACTGTGGCTCTTTTTTAACCTTGTGGTATTTTTTATGGTTTCTGTGCCAAAGTCTTGAAAATAGCACGCATGAATAGATGAAAATCAGAGGTGCTCTTTTTTTTGCAATTTGTTTTTTTTTACACCTGTTTAGAACAAAAAGTGCTATGATCCTTTAAAAGGAGTCTGTCAGTAGGTTTTTGGTATGGAATCTGAGAGCAGCATAATGCAGTGGCTGAGAGCCTGATTCCAGCCATGTATCACTTTTTGGACTACTTGGTGCAGTTTTGCTAGAATTCTTCTTTTCTCTGTTGTAGATTCAGCGGTGCTCAAATTGCTGAGCTGTGTATAACTTCGCTCTTGGCTCTGAATTGCAGCTTCCTATGTACACAGTCAGTGTGTGCGCCATTTTGGATACAGCGTGTTTTCACTCCGTCCAAAATGCTGCATTGTACAGTAGAAGCATAATGGATGGAATTTATAGAAATCTCATACGCACTGTGCATGTATGGACCGCAGTGAAAACTAACCTGTGGTGCGGCTTTCTGAGCCTCAAGCATGTCAATTCTTTGCTGCGGAGTTGCCAGCGTCCTCCGTAGGGAGAACATAAGCGAGAGACTGCAACGCCCTGAACCCTGATCGTGGGTACGTACCCTAAGCTGGCAATCTGGTGACAGCAGGGTTACACAGATTAAATTGATTGCTCGTTTTGAAGTGTCACCCCACTTCTTCATCAGTAAATCCATCCTTTCTGATGAAGAAGTGGGGTGACACTTCAAAACGCGTTGAATAAAACCACCCTCATTCAGTTTTCCTGGATTTATGTCATATCTACAGCAGCACATTAATAGTTCCACATCTACTTTGTTCCTGATCTGCATCGGGTTTTTTAGCACGTGGACTCTGCAGCAGATGACTACATGCTTTATATCTAGTTGTGTGACACACAACCCTATAAGGCTAGTTTCACACTTGCGTTCAGCGCAGTCCGTCACTATGGAGAATAGCGCAGTCCGTTAACGGACTGCGCTATTCTCCATAGAGTAGTATGGACGACGCACTGTAACGCAAGTGTCTGCGTTGCATCCGCTGGACGACACAGCGTCGTTATTTTGACGCTGCGTCGGGCGGATGGAACGCAGCACGTAACGTTTTTCTGCGCTTGGCGGAGTGGCAAAAAAACGCAACCTGCAGGAATCCGTTAGGCGTCCGTTGTTTTTATAATGGACGCCTATGGTGGCGGATTCCGTTAGAATGCGTCATTTGACGGATTCCGTTAATGCATCCGTCTTTACACACCTGCGCATGCCCAGATGTGTAAAGTCAAGGAAAAAAACTATAACGGATTGCGTTATTTTGTACGATCCGTAGCATTGCGTTGTGCCACTATATGCAACGCATCCGTTGCATGCGTCACACAACGCAATGCTACGGATCCCGTCCGACGCAAGTGTGAAACTAGCCTTAGGTGAGCACATTCCCTTATCACTCTTATACAGTGGAACCTTGGTTAACGAGAACAATCCGTTCTGGGAGTGTTCTTGTTAACCAAGTTACTCGTTCAGCAAAGCAAGATTTCCCATACGAAATCATTGCAATGCAGACAATTCGTTCCACAACTTGTTAAATGTCCCATCCTGGTCCCCTATTGTGCCATTCCACACACGCACAAACGCACACACATATTATGCTCACCTTACCTTGCGTTCAATCGCCGGCCTCATGGTTCTTGCAGTTCGCCAATACAGGATGTGTATCGGGTAACTATCGCGACCGATGCCGGAACGTCTGCCGTCAGAGCGGTGATGTCAAAGGCAGGAGCCTCTTGCCTCTGATTCGTCATTGCGCTGCCTTAGAGTAGCAGCTGACAGCGGAAGTTCCTCCCTCGTCGCAATGCTTGCTGATACACATCCTGTAGCGGCGAACTAAAAGAACCGTGAGGCCGGCGAGGGAACGGAAGGTAAGGTGAGCATAATATATGTGTGTTTGTGCATGTTTGTGCGTGCTTGTGTGTGTTTGTGTGGACTGTAAGAGCGGGTCAGAGCGCGGTGGATGTACGGAACCGGAAGTGTGAGCGGTGAGTATTTTGCTCGTACGGCAAAGCTTGCTCGTAAAGTGAGTTACAAATTTACAGCAAACTTTGCTCGTTAAGCGGAATACTCGCTAACTGGGTTACTCGTTAACCGAGGTTCCACTGTATGTCGGGTAAGACATTATTGCGCTTTTTCCCTTCAGCTTTTATCTTTACTTCTGGTTTTGGCATATTACAAAAACTGATGCAAAATACTGTCCATACTAAACGTATGCCCTTGTGAAAGTTTTATTAGGCTGTAAAAGGATGTAGTTCATGACTGCTACAGAAAGCTGTGACACAAGCAGCCCTGAAAAAATACAATGTGAATACATCCAAAAAGTAACAGATGCATATTTATATAGATAATGGAGGAAATCTCTCAAGGTTTCCGGTCCTTGGCACTTTCAAATCCCCCCAAGTGGATGGCAGCCAATGGAAAAGATATGGGGGTGTGGGATCCCTGTGCAGAAATGTTTTCTCCAGTTATGGTAATTACTATTTCCTTTTACATTGAATCTGCGATATTACTGCAGAGTCCATCAGCTCATTTTCTTGCTAAATATTAACACATACACCATGTACAGCATGTCTATATACAGTATGTATATATAGATATTTATAGTATGCACATATATGTGGTGTGTGTATATATATATATATATATATATATATATATATATATATATATATATATATATATACATACTCACTCACAGCATATATACAATATATCACAAAAGTGACCACACTCCTAACTTTTTTTATGTTATTTATTTTTTAATCATTCTATTATTTCCTTTCAAGGTACAATACTGAAGATATGACACATTGATACAATAAAGTATACAGTAAATACAGTATAGTAAATACAGTAAAGTAACCAGTGTGCAGCTTGTAGAACAGTGTAAATTTGGTGTGCCCTCTAAATAACTTAACACACAGCCATTAATATCTAATCGCTGGCAACAAAAGAAAGTACATCCCTAAGTGAAAATGGTTAAAATGTACCCAATTAGCCGTTTTCCCTGCCCAATGTCATGTGACTCATTAGTGTTACAGGGTCTTAGGTGTGATTGGGGAGCAGATGTTGGAAATTTGGTGTTATTTCGCACACATTCTCATACTGGTCACTAGATGTTCAATAGGGCATTTCATGGCAAAGAATTATCTGAGGATCTCAAAGAAAGAATTGTTGCTTTACATAACAATGGCTTAGTCTATAAGAAGATTGCCAACACCCTGAAACTGAGCTGGAGCACGGTGGCCAAGACCATACAAGGGTTTAACAAGACAGGTTCCTCTTCGTCCAAGAATCGGGAAGTACACAATATTTTGTCCTTGCTTCATGGTGATCCACATGCTTGGGCTTTTTCCTTGCCTGATAATTCTCCACAGTTTACCTCTGTAGAGGCATTTCTCTTGGCTTTTGGTCTCATTTATGACAATCCTGAGAAGATCGCCATTGCCGAGTCCAAGATTTGTGGATTGGTTCAGAGAGATCACAGAGTGGAGAACTACTGCAGAGAGTTTAGACGATGGGCTGTGGAGACACCTTATGACCCTGCTCTTTGGAGTCAGTTCTGCCAGGAACTGTCTCTTCATATAAAAGGACAAGATGACTTACAATTCCAGCCCGCAGTGTTTGGGGGATGCTATGCCTCTTGCTATTCGTCTGGACACACATCTGAGGGATAAAGACACGTTTAAGGGTGTTTTGGTGGAATCTCCTTCATCAGTGAAGACAGGTGAACCTATGCAGAATGGTGCTTATAGAGGTTTCAGAGAAAGTATGGCTCACACAGCACCAACTCATTTTTGTTTATAATGTGGTAGTCTGGGTTATGTCATTGTTCAAGGCTCTAGGTACATTAATGATTCCCAAGGGAAAAAAAACTATGTGGATGCTGATTCCAAGAGTTTGAGATTATCTCTGGTACAAACATCAGGTTTGTTTTTTTCACACGTGTCCTTGGAGTCTAAAACAGGGTTTATTTTTACTTCTGTATTTGTTGATTCAGGTTCTGGTCTGCATCTTATTGATTATGACTTTGCAATTAAGGCTGGGGCCACACGGGGATCTACTACGATCCTTGAATGACACTCGGCTCATGCTGGCAGTGCAGCAGGAACCGAGTAGCATGCAAGTGTCACTTCGACTAAGGTTCGATGATGCGATCAGACCACAGCTGCGGGGAGCGGGCCGGCTCTGAGGAGGGACGGGCTGGCTCTGTGGAGCAGATAAATCCCTCCCTCCTCCTTAGCCGGCTATTGGCATTCTCGCCCTGCACTTGCGGAACACCGGTGTTTGCAAGTGCAGTGTGATTTTTCTCTCGCCCCATAGACTTCAATGGGTGCGAGAGAAACAAAACTCGCATTACAATCGCAGCATGCTGCAATTGTTTTCTCGGTCCGATTAGGGCTGAGAATATAATTGCTTATGGGTGCTGGGACATAGGGTAATATTTGTTTGAGTGGAATGCCGTGTGTCTTAGGCTTTACTGTAGTTATAATGTCTCTTCCCACGATCATCCCATTCAAGTTTCAGCGATTGGTAACTCTCCTCGTTCCCAAAGCCTCGTGACCTCAAACGTCATGGAAGTATTTATGAAGATTGGTGTATGACACTGAATTAATTTTAATTATTGATGTTTCCTTCTTTACCTGCAAAATTGGTTTTGGGTTTGGTTTGGCTGATTAAGCACAATCCTGCTTTGAATTGGGAGACTCAGGAGGTTAAGGCTACCTTCACTTTTTAGCGATGCAGCAGCGATCCGACCAGCGATCTGACCTGGTCAGGATCGCTGCTGCATCGCTACATGCTCGCTGGTGAGCTGTCAAACAGGCAGATCTCACCAACGACCAGTGACCAGCCCCCAGCCAGCAGCGACGTGCAAGCGATGCTGCGCTTGCACGGAGCCGGCGTCTGGAAGCTGCGGACACTGGTAACTAAAGGTAAACATCGGGTATGGTTACCCGATGTTTACCTTAGTTACCAGCTCACACCGCTTAACTTAGCGTGTGCAGGGAGCAGGAGCCGGCACTGGCAGCGTGAGAGCTGCGGAGGCTGGTAACGAAGGTAAATAAAGCAGCGATCTCAGTAGCGATCTCGCTGTGTGTGAAGTACCCCTAAGTCTTATGGCGACTATTGTTTTTCTAGTTGTTTATCCAGACCCTTGACTTTTATAAGGTCTCAGCTTCCAGATTTCATTCATGATTTTAATTACGTATTTTCTGAGTCTGAGTGTGAAGTTCTTCCAGCTGATAGGACATATCATTGTGCTATGAAATTCTTACCAGGAGCAAAAATGCCAAAGCGTCATTAATTTAATCTCCTTCTTCCTGAGAAGGCTTGAAAGAGTATATATGGCCGTCAACCTCTCCTGTCGCCGGGGGGTTCTTTGTTAAAAAAGGATGGCTGTGACCATGTTTGGACTTCAGGGAGATTAATAAAATCACGGTCTGCAACCTTATCCATTACCATTTATACCAGACCAGTTTAATCAGTTAGTAGGACCTAAATGATTTTCTAAACTTGATTTGAGGGGGGCATTTAACATTATACGTGTTCGACAGAGTGACAAATGGAAAAACGCTTTTAATATTCTGGAGGGCCATTTGAAAATCTAGTTATACTCTTCGGTTTGACCAATGCTCCTGTAGTTTTTCAGAATTTCATAATTCCATAAATGACATCTTTTGCTCGCTTGTGGGTAGATTTGTGGTGATCTATCTTGATGACATTTTAATTTACTCACGGTCTCAGGAGGAACATTGGGGACATGTCTGGCAGGTCCTCCAGATTCTTTATGACAGTTAACGCATTTTTCGGATTATAAGACGCACTTTCCCTCCCAAATATTTGGGAGGAAAATGAGGGGTGTGGCTTAAAATCCAAATATAGCTTGCCGGGGGAGCTGTCTGTGTGGCGACTGGGTGAGCGCAGGCGGCCGGGTGCCTATGGCTGCATGCGGGTGCCTGTGGCTGCGTGCGGGCGGCTGGGTACTTGTGGCTGCGTGCGGGCGGCCGGGTGCCTGTGGCTGCGTGCGGGCGGCAGGGTGCCTGTGGCTGCGTGCGGGCCGCTGGGTACCTGTTGGTGCCGACTGCCTCTCTGTGCGAGTGGGCGGGTGACTGTGCAGACTGCGGTGGCTGTGCAGCAGGTGTCCCAGTGTGTACGTGGTCCCAGTTTCAAATGATAGCGCCGGGAGTCAGCGTGTGTGCAGATGGAGCCCTTGGATGAAAACTCCATCTGCGCATGCGCCGCTCCGAGCGCCATCATTTGAACCGGGACCGCTGACAGACTGGGACACTCGCCGCACCGGCCTGCTCCACCACTGACCCGCTGATGCCACAGAGCCGCCGCTGCTGACGCCACAGAGCCGCCGCTGCTGAAGCCACAGAGCCGCCACTGAGCTGACGCCACTGACCCGCCGCCGCTGTCACCACGGACCAGCCAGCGCTGCTAGCACAGCCTCTGCCTCCTGTGACCCCGCTTCACCACCACTTCTGCCCCCCTCCGGTAAGACAAAACCGGAGTATAAGACGGACCCCATTTTTATTTGTTTTTACCTTTTGTTATCTCTAAATTTGGGGTGCGTCTTATAAAACGAAAAATACGGTATTTACAGTGCCTTGCGAAAGTATTTGGCCCCTTTGAATTTTTCAACCTTTTCCCACATTTCAGGCTTCAAACATAAAAATAAAAAAATTGAGTGTTCTGGTGAAGAATAAACAACAAGTGGGACACAATTGTGAAGTTGAACGAAATTTATTGCTTATTTTAAACTTATATAAAAAATAATAAACTGAAAAGTGGGGCGTGCAATATTACTCATCCCTTTTAAGTTAATAATTTGTAGCGCCACCTTTTGCTGTGATTACAGCTGCAAGTCGCTTGGGGTATGTGTCTATCTGTTTTGTACATCGAGAGACTGAAATTCTTGCCCATTCTTCGTTTGCAAATAGCTCGAGCTGAGTGAGGTTGGATGGAAAGCGTTTGTGAACAGCAGTTTTCAGCTCTTTCCACAGATTCTCGATTGGATTTAGATCTGGACTTTGACTTGGCCATTCTAATGCCTGGATATGTTTATTTGTGAACCATTCCATTGTAGATTTTGCTTTATGTTTTGGATCTGTTACGGGGGGACCGGCAGATTAAGACCAGGGGTATATATCCCAATCGCCAGTCAGGGCCCACCGTGCTCCAGATGGTAATGGAGCTGCTGGCACCCTGTGGGTTAGGCGGAGACTATAGAGCTGGATGGCTCTGAGATAACTCAAGGAACCGGTCACGTGTGTAGGGACACGTCAGACCGGACGACAACCCAGTTAGCGTTTCGGTGGAGCGGACGCTACTCCAACCACGTGTGTAACAACACGTCAGGCTGGATGGTAACCAGTTAGCGTTGACCGAGAAGACCGCTGCGACAGCGCCCTGTCGGCCACGTGTGTAAGACACGTCAGGCCGAGCGGTCCTCCGATTAGCGTTTCTGGCCACCACTCGACTGGCCACGTGTGTAAAGGACACGTCAGACCAGGTAGTCACTAGAGATGAGCGAACCGGCCGTGGTTCGGCTCGAGTTCGGTTCGGATGTCCCGTTCGAGTTCAGTTCGTCGAATGTTCGACGAACCGAACTCGAACCGCATAGGAAACAATGGCAGGCATTCACAATCACATAAAAACACCTAGAAAACACCCTCAAAGGTGTCCAAAAGGTGACAAACAACTCACAACACAACACAAACACATGGGAAAGTGACAAGGACATATACTCATGCGAAAACAAAAGAGCTGGACAAGGAAAAAGAGGAGGAGACACAGATATAGGCATGGAACGCCGTTCTAAAATCATGTAAAACACTGCAATGTGACTCCAAGCGGAGTCTCCCTTTTTTCCAAAAATTGGGCCACACAGACACCCACCCCTTCAGTGGCAGCACTTGTGCCCCAGTTGTACACTTCACAGCTAGATTTGCATCAAGCACATTCAAAAATACGCCATCCTTAACCGTCCCCAGGATGACACCGGGGTAGGTAGCTACGTCTTTGCTTAACCATGACTTGTTCATCTTGGCTCCTTTTAAAAAAACACAGCAAGCAAGGGTTACTCCAAGCGGAGTCTCCCTTTTTTCCAAAAATTGGGCCCCACACACACCCACCCCTTCAGTGGCAGCAGTTGTGCCCCAGTTGTACACTTCACAGCTAGATTTGCATCAAGCACATTCAAAAATACGCCATAATTAACCGTCCCCAGGATGACACCGGGGTAGGTAGCTAAGTCTTTGCTGAACCATGACTTGTTCATCTTGGATCATTTTTAAAAACAATGTAAGCAAGGGTTACTCCAAGCGGAGTCTCCCTTTTTTCCAAAAATTGGGCCACACAGACACCCACCCCATCAGTGGCAGCACTTGTGCCCTAGTTGCAAACAGGATGTTTTGATTTGCATCAAGCACATTCCAAATCCAGAAACATTTACTCTCCCCAGGATGACACAGGGGTAGTAAATTCCTTGTGGATCCATGACTTGTTCATTTTGATGAACGTTAGTCTGTCCACATTGTCACTGGACAGACGCGTGCGCTTATCTGTCAGCACACACCCAGCAGCACTGAAGACACGTTCAGAGAAAACGCTGGCAGCTGGACACGACAAAATCTCCAAGGCGTAACTGGAGAGCTCTGGCCATTTTTCAAGATTTGAAGCCCAAAATGAGCAAGGCTCCATTTGCAAAGTCATGGCATCAATGTTCATTTGGAGATTCTCCTTTATCATCCTCTCCAGCCGTTGACTATGTGTCAGACTTGTTGTCTCTGGTGGCCTTGCAAAGGACGGTCTAAAAAAATTATGAAAAGATTCCATAAAATTGCTGTTACCAGCACCAGATACGGTGCTACTGGTACGGGTAGACTGTTGAAGATGACGAGACCGTCCCATGTTTGTCAAGTTACAACTGGGAGATGCACTCCCAGCACCTGCATGGTTGTTTGGTGGAAAAGCCGAGCTAAGATCGAGTAACAGCTTCTGCTGATACTCCTGCATACGTGCGTCCCTTTCTATGGCTGGAATTATGTCACAAAATTTGGACTTGTACCGGGGATCTAATAGTGTGGTAAGCCAGTAGTCATCATCACTTCTAATTTTGACAATACGAGGGTCATGTTGGAGGTAGTGCAGCAAGAAGGCGCTCATGTGTTTTGCGCAGCCATGCGGACCAAGTCCACGCTGTGTTTGTGGCATAGAGGTGCTAACCATTCTTTCTTCCTCTGACATCTCCCCCCAACCTCTTTCAACTGAAATTTGACCAAGGTCTCCCTCATCTGCTGAGTCTTCCATGTCCATGGACAGTTCGTCCTCCATTTCTTCATGTTCTCCTGCCCCTTCCTCAACATTTCGCCTGCTACCATGCGCCCTTGTTGATCCCTGTCCCCCATGGTCCCATGCCTGCCGCGTTGGTGATGATGAACGTCTGGACCTTGGAGATGTTGTTGTGTTTTGCGCATATGAATCCTCCTGTAGTTCCTCCCCTTCCTGTTGTCTCACCCCCTGACTCCGAATAGTGTTGAGCGTGTGCTCCAGCATGTAAATGACTGGAATCGTCATGCTGATAATGGCATTGTCAGCGCTAAACATATTCGTCGCCATGTCGAAACTGTGCAGGAGGGTGCATAGGTCCTTGACCTGAGACCACTCCATCAGGGTGATCTGCCCCACCTCTGCATCTCGTTGGCCCAGGCTATACATCATGACGTATTGCACCAGGGCTCGGCGGTGCTGCCACAGTCGCTGTAACATGTGGAGAGTCGAATTTCAGCGTGTCGGCACATCGCATTTCAGGCGATGAACCGGCAGGCCGAAAGACTTCTGGAGAGATGCAAGTCGCTCAGCTGCGGCGGTTGAACGGCGGAAGTGAGCAGACAGTTTTCGTGTCCTGGTCAGGAGGCCATCTAGGCCGGGATAGTGTGTTAAAAATTGCTGGACAACAAGGTTCAACACGTGAGCCATACAAGACACGTGTGTCACCTTGCCCAGGCGAAGGGCCGCACCCAGGTTTGCAGCATTGTCGCACACGGCCTTACCAGGCTGCAGGTTGAGTGGAGACAACCATTTATTAAACTCGGACCGCAGAGCTGACCACAACTCCTCAGCTGTGTGACTCCTATTCCCAAGACATGTCAAGCTAAAGACCGCCTGATGCCGTTGCGCTCTGCTGCCAGCATAGTAATGAGGGGTGCGTGATTCCTTCTGCGCAGTTAGAACGCTGGTGGCCTGAACAGGCAGGCTTGGGACGGAGGTGGAGGACCCAGATGAGGTGGAGGAGGCAGAAGCAGTGGCGGAATTTGGACAGACAGAGGATTGACACACAAGTCGTGGGGACGGCAAGACTTGTGCAGCAGACCCTTCACCATCTATCACCATAGTTACCCAGTGCCCAGTCAGCGACATGTAACGTCCCTGTCCATGCTTACTGGTCCAAGTATCGGTGGTGAAATGCACCCGTTCACACACAGAGTTTCTCAAGGAAGCGGTGATGTTGTGTGCGACATGCTGGTGTAGCGCGGGCACACCTTTCTTAGAGAAGTAGTAGCGACTGGGCATCTGGTACTGGGGCACAGCGACAGACATAAGGTCTCTAAAATCCTGTGTGTCCACCAGGCGGAAAGGCAGCATTTCGGTAGCCAAGAGCTTACAGAGGGATAAAGTCAACCTCTTAGCTTTGTCATGGGTCGCAGGAAAAGGCCTTTTATTTGTCCACATCTGAGGGACAGAGATCTGGCTGCTGTGTATAGACAGTGTTGAGTAGGGTGTCCCTGGAAAAATGCAGCTTTGTGAGGAAAGTGCAGGCGGAGACATGATGTCGCCTTCATCCAACGTTGGTGCTATCGATGTCTGAGAAAGCTGTACACACGTACTTGTTTCCCCTTCCAAACCAACTGACGACTTACCAAGCAAACTGCCTGTTGCGGTTACAGTGGTGGAAGTTGTGCGTGGAAAACCAGGTTTGACAGCTGTCCCCACAGTCCTAGAAGATGAAGAGCGCGCGGATGCACTAGAAGGGGCAGGCGGTGGATGGTTCACTCCGCGAGGCCGCATTGCAGCACGGTGAGCTTCCCACCGGGACATATGATATTTATTCATGTGACGATTCATGGAAGAAGTTGTCAAACTGCTGAGGTTTTGACCTCTACTAACAGAATCATGACAAATTTTACAGATCACATAATTTGGGCGATCTTTTGCTGTCAAAAAAGGACCAGGCTAGGCAAGGCTTAGAGGGCATGCGACCGGCTGATCCACCCTGACTAGTGCTCAGAGGCACAGTGGTGGCTGAGGATGCAGTTGTAGACGTGCTACCAGTACTCCTACTCTGTCCAGGAAGGCGCAAGGTAACTTCGTCGTCAGTTGCATCCTCTTCCACCGCCTCTGTTGACCTCCTCGAGGGCCTGACTGTGGGTTGACAGTAGGTGGGATCTAGAACTTCCTCATCAATTGTTGTGTTTGCACTCCCCTCACCCTCAGACCGAGCCTCTTCTTGCCCTGACCGAATATTTAAGTTGTCATCCCAATCTGGTATCTGCGTCTCATCATCATCAGTATGTTCCTCATTGTCTATAACAACAGGTGTTACAGTTTGTGAAAAAGGGTCAACATTATGCTCAGAAACTTGGTCCTCACGGCCTGAATCAGAGTCACAAAGGTTGTGGGCATCACTGCAGACCATTTCCTGGTCTGTACTCACTGTAGCTTGGGAGCAGACCTCTGATTCCCAGGCTATAGTGTGACTGAACAGCTCTGCAGACTCAGCCATCTCAGTTCCACCATACTGTGCAGGGCGGATGGAGACTTCAGATCTGGGAGAAAGCAAGTTTGATTGGGATGACAACTCAGAGGACTGGTGTTTTTTGGATGCGGTAGTTGAGGTGGCGGAGAGGGCACCACTTGAGATCCATTCAAGCATTTTCCTTTTTTGGCCATCATCTACCTTTGTTTAAGTTGTTCGTGTCCGTAAAAAAGGGAGCACATCGGATTGTCCACGGTAAGTAGTAGACATCTTACTTTTGCTGGAAGATGGTCTATCTTCAGCAGATGTTAATGGAGCTTTGCCACCTTCCCCATGGACAAACCCTTTTTTTCCTTTTCCCACACGCCTCTTCCCCTTTCCACCAGCATCTGTCATTTTGCCACTCATTTTGATAGCGACAAGATTGTGCACTTAAAATGTGGTAGTAAAAATTGAGAGGTGGTGTAGATTTCAGCGGTGGTCTAGCTTTATTAACAGCAGAATAAACAACAATAATTATCCCTGACAATGCAACTACGGCCCTTAAACTGGCAGCAGTGTTTGCTAGTATAATGGCTTAGTAACAATGAGTTTGAGTGTGCAATGCAGGCAGACGTGCTGCAAATATCTTTGCACTAGTGGGACAATACAGAAGTCCAACAGCCACATTTAGGATGCCACTAAGTTCACTCAGTGTTTGCTAGTATAATGGCTTAAGGCCCCTTTACACACTGAGACTTTCAGCGATCCCACCAGCGATCCCAACCTGGCCGGGATCGCTACAAAGTCTCTGGTGAGTCTCTGGTGAGCTGTCAAACAGGCAAACCTGGCCAACGACGCAGACCTGCAGAACGACCTAGCTAGTCAAACACTGGAAACGAGTGATGTGTCACAATATCTGTCAATCACTATTCTCTGTCAGTCGGTCTCTCCCTCTCGGTCTCTATTCTCTCTCTGTTGGTCCGTCACTATCTCTGTCCCTCTCTCACAGTCTGTCGGTCATTTTCCCCTCCTCTCTCATACTCACCGATCCCCGATCCCCGGCGCGGCGCTGCACGGCATTCACACTGCTGCGGCGGCTTTTACTATTTTGAAAAAGCCGGCCGCTCATTAAACAATTTCGTATTCCCTACTTTCCCCGCCCACAGGCGCCTATGATTGGTTGCAGTGAGACACGCCCCCACGCTGAGTGACAGGTGTCTCACTGCACCCAATCACAGCAGCCTGTGGGCGTGTCACTATGGAGTATAGAAATAAATAAATAATTAAAAAAACCGGCGTGGGGTTCCCCCCAAATTTAATACCAGCCAGATAAAGCCATACGGCTGAAGGCTGGTATTCTCAGGATGGGGAGCGCCACGTTATGGGGAGCCCCCCAGCCTAACAATATCAGTCAGCAGCCGCCCAGAATTGCCGCATACATTATATGCGACAGTTCTGGGACTGTACCCGGCTCTTCCCGATTTACCCTGGTGCGTTGGCAAATCGGGGTAATAAGGAGTTATTGGCAGCCCATAGCTGCCAATAAGTCCTAGATTAATCATGTCAGGCGTCTCCCCGAGATACCTTCCATGATTAATCTGTAAATTACAGTAAATAAACACACACACCCGAAAAAATCCTTTATTAGAAATAAAAAACACAAACAAATTCCCTCATCACCAATTTAATCAGCCCCAAAAAGCCCTCCTTGTCCGGCGTAATCCACGGACCTCCAGCGTCGCGTCCAGCTCTGCTGCATGCAGATGGCTTTATCTGGCTGGTAATAAATTTGGGGGGAACCGCACGCCGGTTTTTTTAATTATTTATTTATTTATTTCTATACTCCATAGTGACACGCCCACCGGCTGCTGTGATTGGGTGCAGTGAGACACCTGTCACTCAGTGTGTGGGCGTGTCTCACTGCACCCAATCACAGCAGCCGGTGGGCAGGTCTATACTGTGCAGTAAAATAAATAATTAAATAATTAAAAAAAACAGCGTGCAATTCCCCCCCAATTTTAATACCAGCCAGATAAAGCCATATGGCTGAAGGCTGGTATTCTCAGGATGGGGAGCTCCACGTTATGGGGAGCCCCCCAGCCTAACAATATCAGTCAGCAGCCGCCCAGAATTGCCGCATACATTATATGCGACAGTTCTGGGACTTTACCCGGCTCTTCCCGATTTGCCCTGGTGCGTTGGCAAATCGGGGTAATAAGGAGGTTTTGGCAGCCCATAGCTGCCAATAAGTCCTAGATTAATCATGGCAGGCGTCTCCCCGAGAAACCTTCCATGATTAATCTGTAAATTACAGTAAATAAACACACACACCCGAAAAAATCATTTATTAGAAATAAAAAACACAAACAAATTCCCTCATCACCAATTTAATCAGCCCCAAAAAGCCCTCCTTGTCCGGCGTAATCCACGGACCTCCAGCGTCGCTTCCAGCTCTGCTGCATGCAGGTGACAGGAGCAGCAGAAGACACCGCCGCTCCTGTCACCTCCACGCAGCTAATGAAGACAGCCGTGCGATCAGCTGAGCTGTCACTGAGGTTACCCGCTGTCACTGGATCCAGCGGTGGATCCAGCGGTGGATGCAGCGGTGGCCGCGGGTAACCTCAGTGACAGCTCAGCTGATCGCGCTACTCACCGCCGCTCCGGTCAGCTCCAGGCAGCAACTGAGGTGAGTAGCGCGATCAGCTGAGCTGTCACTGAGGTTACCCGCGGCCACCGCTGCATCCACCGCTGGATCCAGTGACAGCGGGTAACCTCAGTGACAGCTCAGACGATCGCGCGGCTGTCTTCATTTGCTGCGTGGAGGTGACCGGAGCGGCAGTGTATTCTGCTGCTCCTGTCACCTCCATGCAGCATAGCTGGAAGCGACGCTGGACCATCCTGGATTACGCCGGACATGGAGGGCTTTTTGGGGCTGATTAAATTGGTGATGAGGGAATTTGTTTGTGTTTTTTATTTCTAATAAAGGATTTTTTCGGGTGTGTGTGTTTATTTACTTTAATTTACAGATTAATCATGGAAGGTTTCTCGGGGAGACGCCTGACATGATTAATCTAGGACTTATTGTCAGCTATGGGCTGCCAATAACTCCTTCCTTATTACCCCGATTTGCCAACGCACCAGGGCAAATCGGGAAGAGCCGGGTACAGTCCCAGAACTGTCGCATATAATGTATGCGGCAATTCTGGGCGGCTGCTGACTGATATTGTTAGGCTGGGGGGCTCCCCATAACATGGCGCTCCCCATCCTGAGAATACCAGCCTTCAGCCGTATGGCTTTATCTGGCTGGAATTAAATTTGGGGGGAACCGCACGCCGTTTTTTTTAATTATTTATTTATTTATTTCTATACTCCATATTGACACGCCCACCGGCTGTTGTGATTGGGTGCAGTAAGACACCTGTCACTCAGCGTGGGGGCGTGTCTCACTGCAACCAATCATAGGCGCCTGTGGGCGGGGAAAGTAGGGAATACGAAATTGTTTAATGAGCGGCCGGCTTTTTCAAAAGAGGAAAAGCCGCCACAGCAGTGTGAATGTCGTGCAGTGCCGCATCGGGGATCGGTGAGTATGAGAGAAGAGGGGAAAATGACCGACAGACTGTGAGAGAGGGACAGAGATAGTGACGGACTGACAGAGAGAGAATAGAGACCGAGAGGGAGAGACCGACTGACAGAGAATAGTGATTGACAGACATTGTGAGACATCACTCGTTTCCAGTGTTTTAAGTCCCCTCTATACACTGAGACTTTGCTGCACAGCGGGAAACAAAGGACCAAAGAATGGTCCTGAACAATTTGTAGCGATCAGCAACTTCACAGCAGGGGCCAGGTCGCTGATGTGTTTCACACACTGCAATGTCGCTGGGGAGGTCGCTATTACGTCACAAAACCGGTGACATTACAGTGATGTCGTTTGCGATGTTGCAGTGTGTAAAGCCACCTAGTAACAATGAGTTTGAGTGTGCAATGCAGGCAGACGTGCTGCAAATATCTTTGCACTTGTGGGACAATACAGAAGTCCAACAGCCACGTTTAGGATGCCACTAAGTTCAGTCAGTGTTTGCTGTTAAACTCTGTTTTCACGGACCTGTCACCTATGGCTCTGACCCTGCCGGTATGAGCCCTTAAAAGGACTGATAGAAACTTCTATCCCTATTCTGAACAGCGCTGTGTATGTAGCGTACACTGCAGTATCGGAGATAGGAGCTGCGCCAGTGATGACTGACACCAAGGACACAGAAGGCAGATAATGGCGTGCTGGAGGAAAATGTCCGTTTTTATAATGCAGGGACATGTGACATGGACATCCTATCACACATGCCGTTGCTTCTCTGGCTAAAAGTCCACTTAGCTGTGTGTGTGTCTGGGATTGGCTGACATGCTGACCCGCCCCACTACACGCACGCGCTTAAGGAAGGAAGACAAGGGAAAAAAAAAAAATGCCCATTATCCATACAGCAGTGATCTGAATGCGCTGTTCCCGCACACTATACACTGAAATTTCATAATAGTGTGAGTCACAGAGTGACTTACACTATTATAGCGGAAAGCCAGCTAGTAATTAGCTGGTCTTTTTGCTGCTAGAACCGTTCTCGAACGTATCTAGAACTATCGAGCTTTAGCAAAAAGCTCGAGTTCTAGTTCTATCTAGAACAGCCCCCAAAATCACTCGAGCCGCGAACTGGAGAACCGCGAACCGCGCTCAACTCTAGTAGTCACACCAGTAGCATTTGACTGGGAAGCTGAGGAGGATAATAGGGTTCACACACCCAATCCAGGAACACCCTGTTAACTTCACAGGGGTTCTTGGGTGCGCTGTCCGTGCGCGTAGAGGGCACAACCGGACAGGTGACGCAGCAGGTACACTGTCCGTGTGCGTAGAGGGCACTCTCGGACAGGTGACGCAGCAGGTATTCTGTCCGTGTGCGTAGGAGGCACAACTGAACAGGTGACGCAGCAGCCGCAGCCCAGTTAACGCCACTGGACTGCTCTAGCACAACAGGAACGGTAGCAAGGAAGCACGGCGCCTGACCCTCATGTGCTGAGCCACGAATCTTGGCGTGACAGGCACCGTTCGCCTAGCCCTACCTACCACTTCCAACAAGGCTTATGCCACCAAGAACTCTAAATGAAGACTGCGCACCTCCATGTTGTCTCCAGCCCCTTTTATAACCTGGGTCCGCCCGAAACCCAGGGTGGAACCACCAAGGTCCAATAGCAGAGTGCCATGTCATCAGTGACGTCACATGCGACCTATCCGGAACCGCCACGTCATTGATGACCTCATGGCAGCCACGCCCCAAACACTTCACCAGTCATCGTCTGACGACCAATGGTGATGTGCCAGATCATAGGGGCGGGCCTCTGCGAGCCAGTCCGGAGTTGCCACGTCATCAGGACACCTGACACCCTCTGCCCTATCAGGGCCTGCCACCTCACGGACATGCTCAGTGAGGTCCTTACCGGACCTAGCCTCTGATGGACCAAGTGCCTGAGCATGCTCAGTAGCCTGAGCAACAGGCTCAGAAAGCAGACTATCAGTTTGAGCATGCTCAGTAGGCACATCCCAGAACTTAGACACAGCACGAAGTCCAAGTACCTGTGCAAAGAAGCTGTTAGGGTTAATTGTGGGAGCATGCTCAGTAGCCTGAACTGAGGACTTAGTCTCAGACAACACAATCAGGCTGAGCATGCTCACTAGGCAAAACATCGGGCTTAGACTCTGGCTGGGGTAAATCGGCGCACGCATGCGCACTAGCCGCCTCTCCACACTTAGATGTGGTGGAAGGAGCAGCCAACTGGACGACCCGAGGCACGGCCAAGAACGGCAGCCGGCGCCTGGGCGCAACAGGAACTGCAGCAGGCTGCTTGCGGCTATGGCGGCGCTGGTTCGTAACAGGATCATTGTCTTGTTGAAAGACAAATCTCTGTCACAGTGTCAGGTCTTTTGCAGACTCCAACAGGTTTTCTTCAAGAATGGTCCTGTATTTGGCTCCATCCATCTTCCCATCAATTTTAACCATCTTCCCTGTCCCTGCTGAAGAAAAGCAGGCCCAAACCATGATGCTGCCACCACCATGTTTGACAGTGGGGATGGTGTGTTTAGGGTGATGATGAGCTGTGTTACTTTTACGCCAAACATATCGTTTGGCATTCTGCCCAAAAAGTTCAATTTTGGTTTCATCTGACCAGAGCACCTTCTTCCA
Source organism: Anomaloglossus baeobatrachus (assembly GCF_048569485.1). Lineage (NCBI taxonomy): Eukaryota > Metazoa > Chordata > Amphibia > Anura > Aromobatidae > Anomaloglossus > Anomaloglossus baeobatrachus. Next base: position 429,601,002 of record NC_134356.1, read on the forward strand.
CATGTTTGGTGTGTCTCCCAGGTGGCTTGTAGCAAACTTTAAACGACACTTTTTATGGATATCTTTGATAAATGGCTTTCTTCTTGCCACTCTTCCATAAAGGCCAGATTTGTGCAGTGTATGACTGACTGTTGTCCTATGGACAGACTCTCCCACCTCAGCTGTAGATCTCTGCAGTTCATCCAGAGTGATCATGGGCCTCTTGGCTGCATCTCTGATCAGTCTGCTCCTTGTTTGAGATGACATTTTGGATAACATTTTTATCTTTATGTTTGAAGCCTGAAATGTGAGAAAAGGTTGAAAAATTCTAGGGGGCCGAATACTTTCGCAAGGCACTGTATTTTCCTAATTTGGAGAGATGTGCTTTGGAAGTGCAGCAGGTCCGATTTCTAGGTCATCTGTTTTCTGCTTCCGGGTTTGAAATGGATCCCGTTAAGGTGCAGGCTGTATTTGATGGGGGTTCAACCGACTAAACTTAAACTTTGCAGAGATTTTTAGGTTTTGCAAATTATTAACGGAAGTTCATTAAGAATTTTTCGGTCATAGCTAAGCCGTTAACTGACATGACCAAAAGGGGGCTGACTTTTATTTATAGTGGCAGAGAATCTTTTCTGCCCTGAAGACAGCTTTTCCTAAAGCTCCTATTCTCAGTCAACTCGGGGTTGACCTGCCTTTTGTGGCTGAAGTAGAGTTTTGTGTTGTAAGGTGGGGGCTGTTCTTTCAGAGAAAAAAAAATGGTTACCTTCATTCCTGTGCTTAGTCTCAGATGTTCTCTCAAGCTGAATTTAGCTATGATATTGGTTACTGTGAGCTTTTGTCAGTGAGAGAGCCTTTGAGGAATGGAGACACTACTTGGATGGGGATAGGCATAAAGTAACAGTCTTTACTGATCATAAACACCTACTATATATTGATGCTACTAAGTGTCTGAAAACCAGACAGGTCCGGTGGGATCTTTCCTTTGCTCGGTTTGATTTGTCAGTGAACTATCTCCCCAGATCTAAGAATATTAACCTTTTCCTATCCTTAGTCCCCCTGGGGAAATGGGGGGGGGGGGAGACATTCCAAAAATTCCTTTACGCTCCTTTGTCCCCTGGTAGGGGACATCAATAATTCATACGCATTTTACTGTCCTAAGTCCCTTCTAGCTGGAAAGTCCCTTTTCTAAGCATAGCAGGCAGGACTTCGCGCATAGTGCTTTTAGGATTTCAATGGGCAGAATAGGAAATTTTATTGGATAGGAAAAGGTTAAATCTGACACTTTGCCTCTCAGTTTTGTTTGAGAGTTGAGGGACGAAAATCCTGATAAAATTGTTAGTGAAAGGGTGGTGATGGGTGCTCTGTGGATTGATATTAGACAGCGCGTTCAGGATGCACAGGACAGTGTGCCTGCAAATAAACTCTACGTTCCACCATATTTACGCACGGATCTTCTTGAGGACGTGCATGATTAAGTTTTGGCTGGGCATCCAAGGTTTTTTTGCCACTTAAGATCTCTTTCGAGGTAATTTTGGTGGCAGAATGCTCATAAGGATGAGTATGTTCGGAAATGCAGGATCTGTGCTTGGGCTAAAGTTTGTCGTCAGGCCCCAGCAGGTTATTTCCTGCCTAACGATATTCTGTCATAGCCTAGGATCCACTTGTCCATGGACTCAGGGATTTTGGCACTGATTTACCTAGTTCTGGCTTTAGCACTGTTGTGTGGGTGGTGGTGGACTGTTGCAGCAAGATGGTTCATTTGGTCCCACTTCCTAAGTTGTCTACTGCTAAGAGTCTAGCTACATTGTTCATTTCTCATATTGTTAAACTACTTGGTGTTCCCAAAAATGTTATTTTTGATAGAACTGCTCAGTCCTTGCTAGCTTTAGCTCCAGATTTTTTGCCGTAGATTTTGCTCCAGCCCGTCATGTGCAGGGAAAGATGTAGGCTCTACGTGTAAACCCGCATGAAAGGCAGAGACACAACATATGATACAGAGGTATGTCTTAGATCATGAAGGGGTTAAGCTCTGAGATTCAGCCAGACTTGAGATTGGTCAGCCATCAGGTTCCTTATAACACGATTTCAGGCCACCGATGGGTTGATATGACATCTGGGGGCCGGCAAAACACCCCTATGATGGTCATGTAATTTCCTCTGTGACATCCAGCCTGTGGTTAGCATTATAGAAAGCAGTGATATTGCCTTATTCTGTCTGTCTGTCTTGCTCCAAAATGACGTCATTACATTGACAACCGTCGCCACATCGTGCGCGCTAAAGAGCCTGCGACCAACGGCTCAGCTAACTGAACAGCCCGAACTACGGGCCGACAGGACGACGCCCGACGCATTTCCCCGCACCAACACGGAGCCCCGACTCCCCGGTGAGTGCTGCACCCCCATGAGCCACAGAAGCAACCCGGCCGACACATACCCACCGCTCGCCCGGGAGCCCACACCGGCAACCCAGCCGACACATACGCACCGCTCGCCTCCGCCCCCCACACATTACCCCACTTGGCTCCACCCCCCCGTACTCCGCCCTCCGCATGTATACACTGAACACACACACACGAATAGTCACCTGTCCCCAGCCATGCAGACCCCAGCACTGATGTCCTCAGCTCCATGGCCCTGCTCGGCTCTGCCCCCCGCACTCCGCTCCAGGGCTGTGGAGTCGGAGTCGGAGTCGTGGAGTCGGAGTCGGAGTCAGAGCTCATTTTGGTGGAGTCGGAGTCGGAGTCGGTATAAAATGCACCGACTCCGACTCCTAAAATATATAATAAATTGGGGACAGAAGTGCAATGCAGAATGTGCTGAATATTTTACTAAATAATAACATTTAGTATAATGTTTATATTTAAGTGAAAAATTTATTGTAGTACAATGTGAACATCAGACATTTAATTGTTTTTATGATACAATAATCAAGATATTTGGATAGAACATAAAATATTTATTGGAATACAACTTTAGAACACAAAAAACTAATAAATTGTAAATATGTAATATATATAATATATATATATATATATACACAGTGTATATACACACACACAAGATATATATGTAATCTACTGTATATTACATAGTGTATTACATATTTACAATTTATTACAGTTTTTTGTGTTCTAAAGTTGTATTCCAATAAATATATTTTATGTTCTATCCAAATATCTTGATTATTGTATCATAAAAATTATTAAATGTCTGATGTTCACATACACATATTCATGTACTACAATAAATTTTTCACCTAACTATAAGCAATATATGTAGGAGTCGGAGTCGGAGCCGGAGTCGGAGTCGGAGCCGGAGTCGGAGTCGGTGCAAGAGAATTTGAGGAGTCGGAGTCGGAGTCGAAGGTTTGGCTTACCGACTCCACAGCCCTGCTCCGCTCCAGCACACATTACCCCGCTCGTCTTCACCCCCCTGCCCTCCGCCCTCCACATGTATACACTTAACACACACACACGAATAGTCACCTGTCCACAGCCATGCAGTCCCCAGCACTGACTTCCTCAGCGCAATGGCCCCGCTTGGCTCCACCCACCCCTGCACTCCGCCCCCCGCACATATTACCCCGCTTGGCCCCGCACTCCGCACTCCGCCCTCTGCATGTATACACTGAACACACACACTCCTGGATAGTCACCTGTCCCCAGCCATACAGTACCCGGCACTGACGTCCTCAGTGCCATGGCCCCGCTCGGCTCCACCTCCCCCCGCACTCGCCCCCTGTACATATTACCCCGCAGGATGGGGGAACATGTCAGGATGGTGGCTACACCACGATGGGGGCACATACCAGCATTGGGCCACATCACAGCATCAGCATATTTTTACTTAAGCGGGCTTTACACGCTACGATTTCGCTACAGCGATCTCGTTGGGGTCACGGATTTTGTAACGCACATCCGGCCGCTGTAGCGATGTCGTAGCATGTGACTCCTAGGAGCGATTTTGGATCGTTGCAAAAACGTCCAAAATCGCTCCTTGTTGACATGGGGGTCCGCTGCCAGTTATCGCTGCTGTCGCAGGGGTGAAGTTGTTCCTCGTTCCTGCGGCAGTGCACATCGCTACATGTGACGCCGCAGGAACGAGGAACATCTCCTTACCTGCCTCCAGCCACAATGCGGAAGGAAGGAGGTGGGGGGGATGTTACGTCCCACTCATCTCCGCCTCTCCGCTTTCATTGGGCGGCCACTTAGTGACGTCGCTGTGACGTCGAACGGACCGCCCCATTAGAAAGGAGGCGGTACGCCGGTCACAGCGACGTCGCTATGCAGGTAAGTATGTGTGACGTGGGTGCCAGATTTTGTGCGCGACGGGCGGCGATAATCCCGTTTCGCACAAACGATGGGGGTGGGTCGCATGCTAGCGATATCGGGCCGGATATCGCAGCATGTAAAGCCACCCTTAACTTTACACTGTTCATGGCCTTCTTTCATTACAAGCCATGTTCATCATTAAACATTAGACTCCTCTATTAAAACTCTTCCTTCTGTTGTTTGTCATTTTAAAACCAATAAACAATTATAAGAATACTAAATTAAACCTAACCCATCCAGTCCATTCATTACCTTATTATTCAATCTGCTAACCTACATACACATTCTAGACTACCCGGTACGTTAGAATCGGGCCACCTTCTAGTTACTAAATATTGCAGTATATAGTACCAGTGATCAAACAATCTCAGGTTCAAGTCCCCTAAGGAGACTAAAGGCTACTTTACACACTGCGATATCGGTCCCGATATCGCTAGTGTGGGTACCCGCCCCCATCTGTTGCGCGACACGGGCAAATCGCTACCCGTGCCGCACAACATCGCCCAGACCCGTCACACATACTTACCTGCCCGGCGACGTCGCTGTGACCGGCGAACCGCCTCCTTTCTAAGGGGGCGGTCCGTGCGGCGTCACAGCGACGTCACTGAGCGGACGCCCAACAGCAGCGGAGGGGCGGAGATGAGCGGGACGTAACATCCCGCCCACCTCCTTCCTTCCGCATAGCGGCCGGGAGGCAGGTAAGGAGAGCTTCCTCGTTCCTGCGGCGTCACACATACCGATGTGTGCTGCCGCAGGAGCGACGAACTACATCGTTGCTTCTGCAGTAACGATAATCGAGAATGGACCCCCATGTCACCGATGAGCGATTTTGCACGTTTTTGCAACGATGCAAAATCGCTCATCGGTGTCACACGCAGCAACATCGCTAATGCGGCCGGATGTGCGTCACAAATTCCGTGACCCCAACGACTCCGCATTAGCGATGTCGCAGCGTGTAAAGCCCCCTTTAGGCTATGTGCCCACGCTGCGGAAAATGCGCGGATTTTGCTGCGGATTTCTCGCGGAAAAGCCGCGGATTTTCCAGAAATCTGCAGCACAGCTACTCCCCAGCCATTTCTATGGCATTTGGGAAATGCTGTGCCCACGCTGCGGATTTTTCCGCAGCGGAAATCGTGCGGATTTTCGTGTGGGAAAAATCTGCAGCATGTCAATTATTGTTGCGGATTTCTCCGCAGGGTCCCATATACTTACCTGCCTTGATAGAGACCCGAGTCACTTTCTCCGTCCGGTGTAGCGGCAGCAGCGCGGTGGATCCAGCCAGGTACAGGAAGGAAGAGGTGGGCGGGGCCTGCACGAGCTCCGGTCATGTGACAGCCGGAGCTAGTTCAGGCCCGCCCACCTCCAGCACAGTGAACCAGACGCTGCCTGACAGTGACCTGGCCGCCGGAAAGCGAGGTGCTGCATGATGGAGGTAAGTATAAACTTCCCCGATCACTGCAGCACTTGTTCTGCATTGAGGATGCAGTGCCGAAGCCATGGTACTGTATCCTCAATGCAGAATTCCCGCACCATATCCGCACAACATTCCGCTGTATATCCGCAGCATTGAAACAGAGAAAGTTATGTTGCGGATTTCTGGGAGCGCCTACGGAATGTCTTGCGGATATATCCGCAAGACAATGTCCCCGTGGGCACATAGCCTAAGGCTATGTGCCCACGCTGCGGAAAATGCGCGGATTTCTTGCGGAAATGCCGCGGATTTTTCAGAAATCTGCAGCACAGCTACTCCCCAGCCATTTCTATGGCATTTGGGAAATGCTGTGCCCACGCTGCGGATTTTTCCGCAGCGGAAATCATGCTGATTTCCGTGCGGAAAAATCTACAGCAGGTCAATTATTGTTGCGGATTTACCTGCGGATTTTGCCTATTCAATTGAATGTAAAAAAAATTGTGAAATCCGCGTCAAATCCGCACAAAATCAGCACCTATGAAAAGGTGCGGATTCCGGGGGAATGCTGCGGATTTAGCTGCAGAAAAATCCGCAGATACAGTGTCCCGTGGGCACATAGCCTAAGAAAGTAACAAAAAAAACAACAAAAAAAACACCATTCAAATCACCACCATTTTCCCCAGTTGACAATAAAGATACAGTATGTTAAAAAAAATTATACATATTGGTATCAATATGTTCAGAAAAGTTTGATCTATTTAAATATGAAATTAATTACCCAATCTGAAATAACTATAAAGAGAAAAATTGATTTGACAGAATTGACAGAATAAAACAATATATATGCAAGTTTGGTAGATTTATAATTGTACTGACCTGAAGACTCATTTTTTTAGGTCATTTTAGCTGTAGAATGAACGCCAAGAAAACAAAACTCAAAAACCAATTGTGGAATTGCGTTTTTTTCTCCACAATCTTCAAGTAAACCGTATTATAAAATGAATAGTATCATTCAAAAGTACAAGCCCTCACATGGCTTTGTCAGCGGAAAATAAAAAAAACTACTGGTTTTACTAGGAGGGGAGGGAATATTGAAAGCGTAAAAACAGAAAATCCATCTGTCCTTAAGCGGTTAAAGGGGTGGGAGGGAGGAATTGTTGTTTCCACCGATTTCCAGGCTCTGAGGCTAGGACTAGAGATGAGCGAACCGGTCCCGGTTCGGCTCGAGGTCGGTTCGCCGAACGGAGGTCCCGTTCGAGTTCGGCTCGACGAACGTTCGACGAACCGAACTCGAACTGCATAGGAAACAATGGCAGGCAATCACAAACACAGAAAAACACCTAGAAAACACCCTCAAAGGTGTCCAAAAGGTGACAAACAACTCACAACACATGGGAAAGTGACAAGGACATATACTCATGTGAAAACAAAAGAGCTGGACAAGGAAAAAGAGGAGGACACACAGATATATGAGTATATGCAAGGAAACATCGATTCCATTATTGTGCAACTTGAGCCCTGCTCATTTTAGGCTTCCAATCTTGATAAATTGCCTGAGCTCGCCACGTACGCCTTGGGGATCTTGTCGTGTCCTGCAGCCAGCGTTCTCTCGGAACCTGTCTTCAGTGCTGCTGGGGGTCTGCTGGCAGATAAGCACACATGTCTGTCCACTGACAATGTGGACATGGCTCTCAGAGGACTTTTCTTCCCCTGGGTCAGCCAGGGGACGGGAAAGGCACGCGTATTTTTGAGAGTGCTTCATGCAAAGCATCTTTTTCTTTTTCAAAAGGGGGCTCAACCGATGCCAGTCAAGTGGGGTGTGTGTGGCCCAGTTAGTGGAAACGAGGGAGACTGTGGTTGGAGTCCCCTCACTGTGTCTCTAAAAGAACCAAGATGAACAAGTCATGGCTCTCAGAGGACTTTTCTTCCCCTGGGTCAGCCAGGGGACGGGAAAGGCACGCGTATTTTTGAGAGTGCTTCATGCAAAGCATCTTTTTCTTTTTCAAAAGGGGGCTCAACCGATGCCAGTCAAGTGGGGTGTGTGTGGCCCAGTTAGTGGAAACGAGGGAGACTGTGGTTGGAGTCCCCTCGCTGTGTCTTTAAAAGAACCAAGATGAACAAGTCATGGCTCTCAGAGGACTTTTCTTCCCCTGGGTCAGCCAGGGGACGGGAAAGGCACGCGTATTTTTGAGAGTGCTTCATGCAAAGCATCTTTTTCTTTTTCAAAAGGGGGCTCAACCGATGCCAGTCAAGTGGGGTGTGTGTGGCCCAGTTAGTGGAAACGAGGGAGACTGTGGTTGGAGTCCCCTCGCTGTGTCTCTAAAAGAACCAAGATGAACAAGTCATGGCTCTCAGAGGACTTTTCTTCCCCTGGGTCAGCCAGGGGACGGGAAAGGCACGCGTATTTTTGAGAGTGCTTCATGCAAAGCATCTTTTTCTTTTTCAAAAGGGGGCTCAACCGATGCCAGTCAAGTGGGGTGTGTGTGGCCCAGTTAGTGGAAACGAGGGAGACTGTGGTTGGAGTCCCCTCGCTGTGTCTCTAAAAGAACCAAGATGAACAAGTCATGGCTCTCAGAGGACTTTTCTTCCCCTGGGTCAGCCAGGGGACGGGAAAGGCACGCGTATTTTTGAGAGTGCTTCATGCAAAGCATCTTTTTCTTTTTCAAAAGGGGGCTCAACCGATGCCAGTCAAGTGGGGTGTGTGTGGCCCAGTTAGTGGAAACGAGGGAGACTGTGGTTGGAGTCCCCTCGCTGTGTTTTACATGCTTTTAGAAGGTCATGACATGGCTTGGAGGTTGACTTTCATCATCTGCAAACTGTTGGCTACCAAAATGCTGCCTTTCCAACAACTGTGGTTATAGACAATGAGGAACATACTGATGAAGATGAGACGCAGATACCCGATTGGGATGACAACTTAAATATTCGGTCAGGGCAAGAAGAGGCTCGGTCTGAGGGGGAGGGGAGTGCAAACACAACAATTGATGATGAAGTTCTAGATCCCACCTACTGTCAACCCACAGTCAGACACTCGAGGAGGTCAACAAAGGCGGTGGAGGAGGATGCAACCGACGTCGAAGTAACCTTGCGCCTTCCTGGACACAGTCGGAGCACTGGTAGCACGTCTACAACTGCATCCTCAGCCACCACTCTGCCTCTGAGCATTATTCGGGGTGGATCAACAGGTCGCATGGCCTCTAAGCCTTGCCTAGCCTGGTCCTTTTATGACATAAAAAAAGATCGCCCAAATTATGTGATCTGTAACATTTGGCATGGTTATCTTACTAGAGGTCAAAACCTCAGCAGTTTGACAACTTCTTCCATGAATCGTCACATGAATAAATATCATATGGCCTGGTGGGAAGCTCACCGTGCTGCAATGCTGCCTAGCGGAGCCAACCATCCACCGCCTGCCCCTTCCAGTGCATCCGCGCGCTCGTCATCTTCTAGGACTGTGGGGACAGCTGTCACACCTGTTTTTCCACCCACAACTTCCACCACTGTAACCGCAACAGGCAGTTTGCTTGGTAGGTCGTCAGTTGGTTTGGAAGGGGAAACAAGTGATTGTGTACAGCTCTCTCAAACATCGATAGCACCAACGTTGGATGAAGGCAACATCATGTCTCCGCCTGCACGTTCCTCACAAACCTGCATTTTTCAAGGGACACCCTACTCAACACCGTCTACACACAGCAGCCAGATCTCTGTCCCTCAGATGTGGTCAAATAAAAGGCCACTTCCTGCGACCCATGACAAAGCTAAGAGGTTGACTCTATCCCTCTGTAAGCTGTTGGCTACCGAAATGCTGCCTTTCCGCCTAGTGGACACACAGGATTTTAGAGACCTTATGTCTGTCGCTGTGCCCCAGTACCAGATGCTCAATCACCACTGCTTCTCCAAGAAAAGCATGCCCGCGCTACACCAGCATGTCGCACACAACATCACCACTTCCTTGAGAAAATCTGTGTGCGACAGGGTGCATTTCAACACAGATACTTGGACCAGTAAGCATAGACAGGGTCATTACATGTCACTGACTGGGCACTGGCAAACTATGGTGAGAGATGGAGAAGGGTCTGCTGTACAAGTCTTGCCGTCCCCACGAGTTGTTTCAATCCTTCTTCTGTATGTAGAAGTTAATACACTGCTTCTGCCTCTTCAACCTCATGTGGGTCCTCCACCTTGGCGCAAACCCTGTGTGGTCAGGCCACCCTTCCTTGCAACTGCGCACAAGGACTACCACACACCTCCTTACTATGCTGGCAGCAGAGCTCAATGCCATCAAGCGGTCAAAGTTTTACTTTGAAATGTATGGGAAATGTGAGTCACACCGCTATTCCAGAGAATAGTAGTCAGGCAGGGTCAAAACATTAATTGAGGAACAGGAACACAATGGGACGGCCAGGACTTAATCAGAAAACAAGCAGAGGTGAAATGCGGATCGGCCAACAAGGTACATAAACAGCAAGCAGGAAAAGTAGTCAGGTAACAAGCACACAAAATCCTAAAACTGAACTGGGGGTAAAATTAACCAGAGGTTCATAGCTATGTCTGGCAGTGGTCTGCAGACAGGATGGGCATAAAAAAGGGTGTGGTGTCTTCACATTGGTTGTAGCTGAATGATGGTATTTCATCTGTGAGATACCCACCAGCTACATTCAGCCAGAGATTCTGCATCTGTCAAGGTAATGCAGCCCAGTGGGTGAGCATAACCTGCGTCCACCTGCGCCGCTGGCATCGACTACTCTCCCATCATCAGCACTATTCATGAAAGGAACACGTTGTCACCTGGCGACCGGAGTACAAATTGACGGAGCGGACTCCGTTGGTGACTTAACAGCCGTGTGCGGCAATGATGCAAACCTGGCTGCGGGCCATCCTCAGGGCAATGTGACACACGTGCCTTTTATGGCTCACGTGTTGAACCGAATTCTCCAGCAATTTTTAAAACACCATCACGGCCTACATGGCCTTGTGCAGCGGGCACGCTCGCTATGTGCTCACTTCCATCGTGCGCACACAGCAGCTCAACAACTTTCATCACTCCGGAAGTCTTAGGGTCTGGCAGTTAAACGCCGGAAATGCGATGTTCCGACACGCAGGAATTGGAATCTGCACATGTTGCAGCGTGTGTGGCAGCACCGCAGAGCCCTGCTGAAATACGGTATGACATATATCCTGGGATAACTTGATCAAGAGGTGGTGCAGATCACGCTGCTGGAGTGGTGTCAGATCAAGGACATATGCACCCTGCTACACAGTTCACAAATGTCGACGAAGATGTTTTGCACTGGCAATGTCATTCTCAGCGTGACAATTCTGGTCATCTACATGATGGAGCACACTGTAATTATTATTCGGAGTCAGGTGTTGGGACAAGAGGAAGGGGAGGAAGTACAGGAGGAGTCATATGCGGAAGGGATAACAAGATCTACGAGGTCCAGATGGTAGACGGCACCTATGCGGCAGTCATGGTGAGGGAGAGGGATTAACAAGGGCGCATAGTATCAGCAAAAAGTGTTGAGGAAGGTGCAGGAGCCCATGAAGAAATGGAGGACGAACTGGCGATGGGCATGGAAGACTCAGCAGATGAGTGAGAGCTTGCTCACATTTCGGTTGTGCGAGGTTGTGGGGAGAGGGCAGAGGAAGGATGCACGATTCTCACCTCTCTGCCACCAACACACCAAGGACTTGGTCCTCCTGGATGCACAAGACACATGAGCGCCTTCTTGCTGCACTACCTACATGACCCTCGGATTGTATGAATTTGAAGTAATCCTGAATACTGGGTTGCCACACTGTTAGATCCCCGGTACAAGACAAAATTTGGCGAACTAATTCCTGCCATAGAAATGGACGCACGTATACAGGAGTATCTGCAGAAGGTGGTACACAATCTTAGATCTACTTTTCCACTAAACACCAGTGCTGCACAGAGTGAATCTCAACGCTTTGTCATGGATAGGAGGAAATGGTCTTTTACTTGTCCACATCGGAGGGACCGAGGGATGGCTGCTGTGCTGAGATGGCGTTGAGTACGGTGTCCCTGCACAGTTGCACTTTTGGTCATATCCCAAAATGAGTTTAAAAAGGACAGATGCTGTTGGAAAGGGGAACAGGTGTGTTGGAAAGGGGAAAAAAGTTTTGGTCCGTGGATTTGGTGGTTAAGCAACTGTAACATTTGCTGAAGAAACACCATCTGTTACAGTGGGACTTGCAGATTTGGATAAAGTGGTATATAATCTGTGACCGCTATATAACGAAAATTAATAAGAAAAGAAAGAGAAAGGTATATATCCCCATCAGCAGTCAGTGTCCACCGTGCTCCCAGTTGGAAAAGGAGAGTTTGGCAACTGGAAGGTTTGGTGGAGGATACAGAGCTGTGTGGCTATGAAACTAATAGTAGCCTGAACCGAGTTAGACGCCATTCGGATCTGGAGACTGTGAGCCCTGTTAGCGTCACAGGGTCCACATGCCCACCCAGCCCAGGAACTCCCTGTTAACAACACAGGGGCCATTGAGTACGCTGACCGTGTGCGTAGGGGCCACACCTGTGGACAGCAGGCGCATCAGCAGCAGCAGGCCTGTTAATGCCACTGGGCTGCACAAACAGGACTGGTAGGACAGGAGCTGGTCTTAACCGTTCTGCGTTACCAACTGTGGTGGTGGCCTGCATCCACCACCCTATCCCTGCCTACCTCTGGCCTAAAGCCGCAATGGGTTCAACACATGGAGGTGTGCTCTTTCGGAGCATAATAGAAGACTGCGCACCTCCTTGTTGGCTCCAGCCCCTTTTATAACCTGGGTCCGCCCCAAACCAGGGTGAACCACAATGCACCTCCTGGAGACAAAAGTAGAGTGACACGTCATGAGTGGCATAACTAGCGTCCTATTTGGAAACGCAACTTCAATGATGACCTCATGGCTGCCATGACCCAAACACCTCACCAGTCATCGTCTGACCATCAATAATGCGGTGACAAGTCATAGGTGTGGGCCTCTGCAAGCCATTTGGGAGGACACCTGATGCCCTGTGGTCTATATGGGACCCCCACATCAGGGCCAGGGCCAAAGAGTTCATTACCGGACCTAGTCTCTGATGCAGGAAGTGCCTGAGCATGCTCAGTAGCATGAAATACAGTCTCTGAAAAAAGACTATCAGCTTTAGCATGGTGTCTAGGCACAAAACAGGACTTAGACCCGGCACGGAATGCAAGCACCTGTGCAAAGAGGCTTTTCACACTTAGTGTGGGAGCATGCGCTGTATCCCGAAAAGAAGACTTAGCGTCAGGAATAACACAGTCAGGCTGAGCATACTCACTACGCGAAACACTGTAATTATGCTGCAGCTGGGGTACATCGGCACACGCATGCGCACTAGCTGCCTCTCCACACTTAGACGTGGAGGGGAAATTGCTCTTGGAGATGCTGTCTATGAACAGAAGGAAAAGCTAAAGGAAGCCTGACTTTCTATCCCTCCGAATTATGAAATGCAGCAATGAATTCCATGAGTTTGCTATAACATTAGCGTAGCAAAATGTGCATGAGGGTGTGATGTAGAGGTGCTAGAAATAGCTTGTCACCAGTGGGGCACTAATGGAATACAACAGCCAGTTCTATGATGCCACTAAATGGCAGTATTTTGTGCTATCATTATAGCTTATTAAAAACAGAGCACGAGGTTGTCATGCAGAGGTGCTGCACATAGATTTGCAGTAGTGTGAATAGACAAAAGTCCAATAGCCACGTTTAGGATGCCACTAGGTACACTGAGTGTTTGCTAGTATAATGGCTGAATTTAAAAAAGTTGGAGTGTGCAATGCAGGCAGACGTGCTCTGCAAATGTCTTTGCACTAGTGGGACTATAGCAAAGTCCAATAGCCACGTTTAGGATGCCACTAGGTACACTGAGTGTTTGCTAGTATAATGGCTTAGTTATAATGAGTTGGAGTGTGCAGAGGACAAGAGGGTACAGTGGCAGGATTGTGGTGCTCTGAGTAGAGGAATGGAAGCCTGCCTTTCTATTCCCTCCTAATGGTGAAATGCAGGGAGGAAATCCCTGACCTTGGCTACACAGACGCTGGCGCTGTTTTCAGGACCTGTCACCTATGGCTCTCTGACCCTGCCGGTTTGAGCCCTTAAAAGGACTGCTATAAAGTGCTCTCCCTAAGCTGTCTAACGCTGTGTATGCAGCGCATACAGCTGTATCGGCGATAGGACTCAGGAGGACGGAGCTGCGACAGTGATGTCTGACACCAAAGACGCAGAAGGCAGATAATGGCGTCCTGGAAGAAAATGTCCGGTTTTATAATGCAGGGACATGTGACATGGACATCCTATCACACATGCCGTTGCTTCTCTGGCTCAAAGTCCACTTAGCTGCGTGTGTGTCTGGGATTGGCTGACATGCTGGCCCGCCCCACAAGACGCGCGCGCTTAGGGAAGGAAGACAAGAAAAAAAAAAAAAACAGCAGTGATCTGAAGGCGCTGTTCACGCACACTATACACTGAAATGTCATAATAGTGTGATTCACAGAGTGACTTACACTATTACAGCGGAAACCAAGCTAGGATTTAGCTGTTTTTTTGCTGCTAGAACCGTTCTCGAACGTTTCTAGAACTATCGAGCTTTTGCAAAAAGCTCGAGTTCTAGTTCGATCTAGAACATGCCCCAAAATCACTCGAGCCTAGAACTGGAGAACCACGAACCACGAACCGCGCTCAACTCTAGCTAGGACATGTGCATTGCCTCAGAAACAAGGTGAGCAGCACAAAAGAAAGGCCCCAGCTTCAATCTTCACCTATATGGTTCCCTCAAGTACTATAGTGTGCTGCCCTCTCCATCCACAGATTAGGCGGTGCCCATCATCTGTTCCTTCCAACTTCTACATATTTCATCCACACCCTCCTTCCCACCAAGTCACCTCCTGACCCACCACCCTATGGTCCCTGCCTTTGTTGGTTTCTGTTAAAACATTTGAACTGCTTCATTTATACCATATTTTTCGGATTTTAAGATGCACTTTTCCTCCTAAACATTTGGGCGGAAAATGAGAGGTGTGTCTTATAATCTGAATATAGCTCACTAGAGGTGATGAATAGGGGTCGCAGGAGGCAGCGGAGATGCTGCGGTCCGCAGACTCTGTGCTGCGGGCTTACTGCTGTCGGCGAGCTGTGCTGCGGGCAGGGGGCTGTGCTGTCGGCTTACTGTGGGCGGCTGGTTGTGCTGTGCGCTGTGCTGCGGGCAAGGGGCTGTGCTGTCGGCTTACTGTGGGCGGCTGGTTGTGCTGTGCGCTGTTATGCGGGCGGTGAGGCAGGGACCTCTATCAGTGGTGCAGGCTTCAAATAATAGCGCCCAGAGTCAAGGCGTGCGCTGCTGGAGCTCTCGGCTCAAGATCTCATCTGTGCACGTGCCGCCCCCGGCCCATTGATTCTCTGCAGTGGACTTAAGGAAAATGGCGCGCTGAGGTGGTCCGTGTGCAGATGAGTTCTCAGCATGTCCCTCCAGGCGCCATTTCCTTGAAGCCTGCACTGCCAACAGCTTCTGGATACTCTCTCTAACTCACAGTGCCCGCTGTGAGCATCTGGGACAGGGACACCCGCTGCACCGCCCAGAGCATCGCCCTACTCCACCACCACCCCTGCCTCCTGTGACCCTGCTCCACCACCGCTGCCAACCCCCCTCCTGTAACACAGCATCGGGTTATATGACAGACCCCATATTTTTTTCCCTTTTTTTCTCTAAATTTGGGGTGCGTCTTATAAAACGAAAAGTGCAGTATTTAATTCTGGTAGCGACTCCTGATCCACCACATGCCGGCCTGGACTGACCCTTTCTAGTGCCTCCTGAGTTGATAGACACTTAAAAGGGCCAGTGAGGCCTAGTATGCAGTGGGTCAGAAAGCAAGAAAAAGAGTTAGTGGGTAGTGTTGAGAGAGAGAGTAGTTAACTATTCGTACTCGCTATGCTGTTAGCGAGTACTGTCCGCTATTCGCATATTCGTTACGAGTAGCGGGCACAATGTAAGTCAATGGGAAATATTTGCTAAGTAGCGAGTAACCTGAAAGCCGTACTATTCACTACTCGCACGAAAAGTATGGCTTTCGAGTTGCTCGCTACTTAGCGAGTATTTTCCATTGACTTACATTGGGAATTTGTGAGTAGCGGACAGTCCTCGCTAACAGCATAGTGACTACGAATAGTTAACTACTCGCTCAGCACTATTAGTGAGGCCTGTCATGCAGTGGATCCGAATGCAAGAAAAAGGGTCAGGAGTCTTAACTGACCAATTGCTCGGTCTCACTGAACCATTTTGGGATCAAACCATCACAAATGCCTTTGTGGTCCTTGTGTTGTCTCTCTAAGGGGGATTTTATTCATCATGTAAAATTGCCCTTTTTTTGAGGATTTTCAAAAGCTTTGGAAAAATTTGCACCAAAGGGAATAATTGCCATATAATAGCAAAATAAGGCTAGTTTCACACTTGCGTTCAGCGCATTCCGTCACTATGGAGAATAGCGCAGTCCGTTAACGGACTGCGCTATTCTCCATAGAGTTGTATGGACGACGCACTGTAACGCAAGTGTCTGCGTTGCATCCGCTGGACGACGCAGCGTCGTTATTTTGACGCTGCGTCGGGCGGATGGAACACTGCATGTAGCGTTTTTCTGCGCTTGGCGGAGTGTCAAAAAAACGCAACCTGCAGGAATTCCTTTGGCGTCCGTTGTTTTTATAATGGACGCCTATGGTGGCGGATTCCGTTAGAATGCGTCATTTGACGGATTTCGTTAACGCATCCGTCTTTACACAACTGCGCATGCCCAGATGAGGAAAATCAAGGAAAAAACCTATAACGGATTGCGTTATTTTGTACGATCTGTAGCGTTGCGTTGTGCCACTATATGCAACGCATCCGTTGCATGCGTCACACAACGCAATGCTACGGATCCCGTCCAACGCAAGTGTGAATCTAGCCTAAGAGTCGCACGTTGTGTTCCCTGTATCTCCTCAGCACTACTCCATCCTCTGCTTAGCAGGAAGTTAAAAGGGCTGTGCACTTTTGGATAACCAGGAAAAAAAGAAGAAGTTGGACCCGGCACGAGTACAAATAGTAAAATATCTTTGTTATTGAAAAAAAGGTTAAAAACACATGAACACACCAAATGCAGGGTCAAAAAAGAATATGGAACTTGACGCGTTTCGGACTAGGGTATTAAAAACAAAAAAAGTCCTCAGTCATACATTTTTTTTTGTTTTAATACCCTAGTCCGAAACGCGTCAAGCTTTCCATGTTCTTTTTTGACCCTGCGTTTGGTGTGTTCATGTGTTTTTAACCATTTTTCAATAAAGAAGATATTTTACTATTTGTACTCGTGCCGGGTCCAACTTCCTCTTTTTTTTCCTGGACTTCCCTTTGAGCTGAACTGGCTGGCACAGCGGACCACGTTGCACTCCTGTAGGTTGGCAGTGCTCGGATACAGGTGAGCTGAATACACATTTTTCTCACTATTGGATAACCCCTTTTTCAATGTACCTAATGTGTGTAGTAAGAAAAAGTATACTTACCTCCTGAGGTGGCAGCACGCCGAGCGCTGTGTACACCAAAATCTCACAGCATTGTTATGTCACGTGAGTGCTGTTCCAGCATCAGCTGATAGACTTCAGCAATTGGTACCCATCTGGGAGCTAGTGTCAGGTTTCCGGGTTTTCCAGTCCTCTTTTGAAAGAGCTTGCCCTCGGTTAACATGGAGTTTTATGTTCTGTTGCCCTACTTCCTGTCCAGCTGCTTAAAAGGCCGCCTCTAAGCCTAGTCCAGTGCCTGAGTATACTGCTTGCTGTGTGCTCCTGCTTTGCTGCTGCTGCTACTTGATTACCTTTGGATCCTCCTGAAAATCTACCGACCGACTCTGGACCACACCCGGTTTCTTCAAACTGTGCCCGGACTCCGTCTGCCGTCTTTGGTCAGCACGTCTGCCCGGTTTCTTCCGGTTCATAACCATTCTGGACTTTCATCCCGTACGGACACTTCTGGACTTTACCGCTTGCCCCTTGTGTCCCGGCTGCGGCGCATTTAGGCCTTCCGGGGTTGATTGCCGGACAGTCCCTGTATAGGGGTTCGCTCTGGTGGTCTCCCTGGGGGAGTCCGGTGCGTGGCCCCGGGGAATCCCCTTCGCTCCGTTTCGGAAAGGTATTTTCATGTGTTTGTTATACTGTGTATTTCCGTTGTGTATCTACCGTGGTTACATATCATAAACATCTTGTACCACAAACTCGTCTCTGGCTGTCATTGCCCTAACGCTATCGAAATCCTCAAAACATACAATAGTATTACAGCTAGGTTTTTTTAATTCTTTTTTTTTTACTAGACACATTAGAGACATTGAAAAGCATTGTCCAGGAGTGGATGCATTTGTAAAGTATATGAGATGATATCCCGAGTGCTTTAGTCATCTCTGGCCTCAGTGGTTACTGGTTACTCGCACATATTTGATCTGTAGCTGCTGAGGCCATAGATTGGGTGCAGCAGACAGTTGAGGTGACAGATGGACTTTAGGTCGTCCTTTCCAGTTTAACAAGGATTCCTTTAGTACTTTTAAAAAAATGTAGAAAAACCCTTTAGTACATTATGCCAAGCTAAGGAGTGACTGAGTGTGTGACAGGAACAACTAGTATTCAACAGGAGGCAATGAGACTGTAAGTGAAGGTATAGGGAGGGAAAGAAGGGGAAGCTCCTTTAGTTGTAGTTACCGTTACTTGGATTTTATGGTTGAGAAAAGTGTGCACAAAATTAAGTGTGCCTAATAAAATGGGTGTGCCTAATAAAATGGATGTGCCTAACAAAATGGGTGTGGCTAATAAAATGGGTGTGGCTAATAAAATGGGTGTGGCTAATAAAATGTGCGTGGCTAACAAAATGGGTGTGGCTAATAAAATGTGCGTGGCTAATAAAATGGGTGTGGCTAATAAAATGGGCGTGGCTAACAAAATGGGTGTGGCTAATAAAATGGGCGTGGCTAACAAAATGAGTGTGTCTAGCAAAAATGGTTGTGGCTAATAAAATGGATGGGACATCCAGATGTAGCGTCTTTTTAAATGGGCGTGGTTTCCTAATACAAACAGGAAGCCTGTTCTTAAAGTGAACCTGTCAGGTCCCGTATGCTAATCCCTGCCTAACCATCCCAGCATATAACAGCATACATAAAGAGATCTGTTAGAAAAAATGTTTCTAAAGATCCTTTCCAGTGATACACACTAGACCTCTCTGAAGCATGGAACACGTACACCGGCTTCATAGTGCGCATGACCGGAAGTGCCAGGAGCTCTGATCATGCGCACTGACCCTGTGGGTGTGCTAACATGCTAAGAGGGCTAACTAGTTGGGGGAAATAAGGCCCTTGCGACTAGTCCCTGGTCTCATTAGCATATTATAAAGGCTCTTTAGAAATGCTTTTATAAAGATCTGTTTATCTATGCTACTAGATACAGGGACAGGTCGGCAGGGATTAGCAATATACACCCAGAACTGCTCGTGGTTCTAAGTGCGTATTACACCTGACAGGTTCCCTTTAACCCCTTAACGACCGCGGGCCGTAAAATTACGTCCTAAATGACATAATCTTACTGCCCGCGGTCCTCCGGCGGCAGCATGCCGCGATCGGCACACATCTCAGCTGATTTTCACAGCTGAGATGTGTGCCTGCTAGGCACGAGCAGAATCGTTATCTGCTCGTGCCGATTAACCCCTTATATGGCGCTGTCAATACATGACAGCGCCATTATAAGCGCAATCGCGGTAAAGTTTTTACTTACCGCCGAAACCGGAAGTCACGTGACGCGATCACGTGACTCCCGATAGTTGTCATGGTAGTACAGGGTCATGTGATGACTCCTGTACTACACATGAATTGGTTTCACTTTCGCTGTGCCCGGGGCACAGCAAAAGAGAAAGACAGCGTATCTGCTGTTTACAGCCTTCCAGCTGTGATCAGCAGATACTGCAGAGCGATCGGAATGCTGATCGCAATAGCCCCCTAGGGGGACTAGTAAAATAAAAAAAAAAAGTAAAAAAATAAGTTTTAAAAAATTAAAAAAAAACAAAAAAACCTAAAAGTTCAAATCACCCCCCATTCGCCCCATTGAAAATTAAAGGGTTAAAAAAATAAAAAATATACACACATTTGGTATCGCCGCGTTCAGAAACGCCCGATCTATCAAAATATAAAATCAATTAATCTGATCAGTAAACGGCGTAGCGGCAAAAAAATTCCAAACGCCAAAACGACGTTTTTTTGTCGCCACAACTTTTGCGCAAAATGCAATAAGAGGCGATCAAAACGTAGCATCTGCGCAAAAATGGTACCGTTAAAAACGTCAGCTCGAGACGCAAAAAATAAGCCGTCATTGAGCCTAAGATCCCGAAAAATGAGAACGCTACGGGTCACGGAATATGGCGTAAAACGTGCGCCACTTTTTTCGGACAAACTTCCGATTTTTTTTTAACCCCTTATATAAAAGTAAACCTATACATGTTTGGTGTCTACAAACTCGCACTGACCTGAGGCATCACACCCACACATCAGTTTTACCATATAGTGAACACAGTGAATAAAATATCTCAAAAACCATAGTGCTATCGCACTTTTTTTGCAATTTTTCAGCATTTGGAATTTTTTTGCCATTTTCTAGTACACAATATGGTAAAACTGATGGTTTCATTTAAAAGTACAGCTCGTTCCGCAAAAAATGAGCCCTCACATGACCATATTGACTGAAAAATAAAAAAGTTACGTCTCTCAGAAAAAGAATGGCGAAAAAAAAAAACGGAAAGCGAAAAATCGGCCGGTCGTGAAAGGGTTAATAATGGTAATCCCACCCCCGGTTCTATCACATATACCCCTGTGGTTCTAGTTTGCTTTATTCTGTGATTCTTAGTTCATTTTCATTATTATGGGGGCAAACAATTTGCAAGGATCAGAGACTGCGGAACATAAAGTAAAAAATGGAAAATATGCACTCAGATAATGAGAAAATATAACATTTTATTCTATAATTAGAACACAGAGATGTACTACTTGTATATTCGTTTATATGTATTAAATGTCCTGTGAGCAGTACTGAACACCTTGGGGTATGGCACAAATATGCCCTATGCTCATGCCGGACCACGTTATTATTCAGAAGCATAAATTACTGTATACATAAAGAATCGGCGCCATCGTCTGGACTGTTCTGGCCGTTGCTCTGCTAGTTTATTGCATGTTAGACCTTTCTTCCCTGTACTATATGCCAGTCAGCAGTGTATTCCTTCACAGCTAGATCCTTTGTTGTTTTTAATTGAGCTCAGCAGAGGAATGCTTTTTACTAATTGTGTCTTCACCGTCAGCTTTATCTTTTTTTCTGTTGTCATAACCTTTGCCTCCTGTAAAATTGACTGAAGCCTTACTTACGCATTTAGATTTTCTTGTAAAGTCTTCTTCACTTTAGTGTGTTGTCATCAGCATAACAAAGGTTGCTCATGTTTCTGTATTGTGAGCCATGGATCATCAGTCAGTGCACAGGTTAAATACGTGTGTCAGCATCCAGCTACGCCGAGCTTTCCCATAAGAAGGCTATCACATATCCACAGGAAAAGTGGGATCTCTGAGGTCAGTGGGCTCATCATCACTAGATTGGGGTCCTGAGACCCTGTGCGTCCCACCAGTACATCCACCGTGAGGTAGATTTATTATTGAGCAGAGTTTCCCTAATACCACTCTGTCTATATGAGTTATGGAAACATCGGAGTACTACTCCTCACTCCAGACATACATGTGAGGGGGAATCGGACACTCTGGACCCTTGTACTGGTGACTGATGGCTGACTCAGCTGTAGGATACACACAGTAGGGGATAAATGTTTGTCAGAAACCCCTTTAAGGCTTCCTTCATATATATATATATATATTGTTACGTTGCGCCCTGCAACGTGGGGGTTTCACTCGCTTGCAGCGGTGTGAGGTAGCTTCAGCAACACACGTACACAGTCTCTTCATAGAAATTCTGGCAGTTTATTTAAAAACACTCAGCATAAACTGCCCTCAAACATAAACAATAAGTCCATAATGGAAGTTTAGCAACTTCCCCACTCTCTGGCTCCTGCCAGCGTACAACTCTAGCCAAGGTTCCTTCCAGGACCCAGGGCCCTCTGCAGACCCCTGTCTGTCTCTCCTCCAGGAGAGATTCGGCCCTACAGCCCTGGCTTGGCTGCACTCACCTCAGACTCAATATCAGAGCCTTGTGATCAGCCTCCATGCAGGCTGAAACACCCAGAGCTCCTGGCTCTGCTCTCGCTTGTTTCCAGTCCACACACTGGACATCTAGAGCTAGTCTCTCTCTAGACTGCCCTAGACACACTTCTCCCAGGTTCAGAGACAGGATTGCTTTAACCCCTGGAGCCACACCCACAGGTGGTAAGGAGTGTGTAATCAGCATCACACACCCTTCCATGGCTCTGCATGTAATGCAATCCTGTGGAACCACAGGTCCCAGCCAGCTTCACATTGCAGAGCACCCACGCTTCTGCAAAACATACCGGCCCTTTGTAATACAGCCGGTTGATACCTCACATACCCTCCCCCTCTGTTCAAACCCGTAGGGGAGAACACTTGCCAATGACCTGGGGCCGCGAGACAGGGCATCCCCGCTGCCATGCCCCACCAGTCGAGAGGGCCGTCCAAGAGCAGTAGTCCCTGAGGCATCGCCCGACACTGTCACCAAACCCTGTCTGGTCAACCTAGGGTTAAAGGACGTCCCATTTCCAGACCGTTCTCTCCCTGACCCCCTCCCAGGGTCACCGTAGTAGAGAGACATGTCTCCAGTCAAACCTACAGTCTTGTCCGAACCTAGGCTTTCTCGAGTACCCCCAAGGCTACTGTCGGGAACTCTAAGCTCATAGCGGCCACTATCTACAGTACATCGTAGGTTACCACTCTGTCGGCGATTCATTTTATCGCGCGTCTGAACTACTGGACCGACACGCCATCTTCCACTTCTTTCCCCTGAACAACGGGTGGAAGACGGCTGCTGTCCCCCACACAGTTGGCGAAGCTGCTCCTTAATTTTCAGGTTGTCTTGCCACAACCGCTCCATGTCACGTACATGGTGTACCCGATATTCAATAAGGCTTCGAATGTTTCCAAGACTCTCTACAGTCCCGACACAGACGAACGGAACCATACCAGCTACCCTGGGTATCTTGCTCTCATTAGCAGCAGGGATTCTTAATCTCACCAATCCCGACTTATTCACCATGTCTTGCATGACTCGTCCGTTTTTTCCAATGACTCTCCCCACCAGAGCCTGGGGTACTTGGACGATATCTTCCGCCAGACTCTGCGCTTTTCTTTTATACTCTAGCTGTCTAGTGGCTTCTTCCTTTTGCAGTTGGACCTGCCACTTCATACGAACACATCTGAAGTGCATGTCCTTTAGAATAGCCACCCGCTGCCCAGTAATTTCACTGGTGGACAATATCACTAACTGTTCAGCCCCTGGGGTACAGTAGACCTCACACGCTTCCACAGCTCTCTTAAATTCGTCATGCATGCACTCGGTGGCACACGCTTCTCTTAAGTCCTTAGGTATATCCACCATGCACTTGACTACAGAAGTCTCATTCATCCCTGCCACATGCTTGTCAAGTTTAGCTTCCAGAGTCAGTTCTCTTTGGGCCTCCCCTGCTTCAACATGTTTGGTCAGGATTGACACTCGCTGCTCCATCTGCTCCAAGGCTCCCTGGGACTTGGACTGGTACTCTGCCAAGCGACTTCGGAGCTCAGCCACTTCTTTCTCCAGCTCCCTTACTCGACTCTCAGTAGCCTGCCTAAGAAGTATCTCTTGTTGCAGATGGTCTTTGCTCATCCTCTTGAATGAGTCTTCACTTGCGGACCTCTCTGGTCTACGACACACCATTTCTGAGGCTTCTGAACGTTTGGGTTTCAGGCTCTTAGCTGAGCCAATCTTCTTGTCTGCGATCTTGGTCTTACCCACTGAGTCAGTCAGGCTCTCAGCTTCTGATGAGACCTCATGTCCAGACTTCACCTCTTCCTCAGAGGCTCTTTCCGCTTTTACAGCACCTGCTGTGTCTTGGGACTTCACTGCATTCCCTCCAACTTCCACTTGGGTCTCTGCAGTGTCACTCTCTGCCTTCTCTTGGGCATTTACAGCATCGCCTTCTACCAGGGTGTTACGCCCTTCAGCACGGTACTCTGTTCTTCTTAGAACCTTGGCACCATTTTCAACATTCATCACTTCACCACTGGGTAGCTTACCAGTCTGCTCACCATGACCTTTGTGGATTTGTACTCCACCAACACTGCCCTGGATTCCTTCTCCTATATTGTTCTGTAGGATGTCATCTCGTACAGCGCTATCATCCAACAGACCTCCAGCTTCATGCATGGAAATTATAGGAGACACCGCCATTACGTCTTTGGTCGGTTCCTCCCCTGCAATTTCACCCTGCTGGTTTCTGTCGTGACAATGTGTCAGTTCAGTCTTTGATTCCTCTTTCTTTTGCAGGATATCACTGTCTGACTCTTCCGTAGCAGGTGTTACTAGCACCATGTTTTCATTAACCAGGCATATCACTTTCTCTGCACCCTCAGACGGCCTACACTGTGCCCCCTCTCGGCGCTTATTACGTCTTCGGCGTCGGGAGGAAGTTTTGCCCTTCTCGCCCATCTGTACCACACTGTACTCGTTTGTCACCTTACTAGAGTCAGTGTCTTTACTGGAGTCA